>NC_062534.1:2642477-2649977 GCF_022655615.1 Tachysurus fulvidraco
AACAGAAATGATATACTGTATATTCTGCTGAGTCATTTATAGAGACTCTAACATCTCTGAAACAGATCCAAAGCACCATAAAAGCAGAAATGATCTAATTTTTGTCTGTGTGACATTTCTGCTCTGTGTCGGAGATGTTTACATTTACATTTACATTACATTTATTACATTTATAACATACAGATGTTAGAACATCTGTAATACGATCGGTCACGAACGTAATCCCTACACGATATAGTCTCAGATATCTGAACATAGAGACAAAGTGAAGGTTTATAATAGAGCAGAGTTTAAAAGCGCTCCTATTTTTATTAGACAACCAATCACAGTCTTTAAAAAGAACGTGTCATATCTAGTAACAGGTTAAGCCCCGCCTCCAATCTAATATAAAAGTGTCTTTTCCTTGTTCTGAGTTGCTCTGAGTTACACAGCGACGTTAGCGCAGCAGCGGCAAACACAAACACAACGACAATGGCGGATGTCGCTTTACCGTTAATGCTCATGGCTTTGCGAACCTACAACGGCATCCAAACGCGGCGAATAAAACGTGTACGTGCGGCTCCGTGTAATCTGTATAAACGGAGGTTGTGATCGATAAAGTACATAACGTTATTTTATCGTTAACACGGAAAAAATTTTGCCTTAGCATGTAGCTACCTGCTATCATGTGTGCTGATAATGTATCATATCGCGGTAAAGTAAAAATGTATTAAACATTAGTATACTTAAGGTACATTATCAAATGCGCTAACAGTAGCCCCGCCCACAGCTCCTGACGCAAGCGGTTCTTAAGTCTAGACCAGCAACGTTTTGGTGCTACATAAGAACCACTTTTCCTGGTTCGGAGCCGGTGCTTTGGCGGTCGAAACAGAAAGAACTCGTTCTAAATTAGGCTCCGAACCTGCACTCGAACTGCCTCGGTGGAAAAGGGGCATCAGATCCTTTCTGAGCAGGTGGTCTGGTCGCTTTTTCTTTTGAAACCGACACCTCATGCAAATTCACGCGGCATACGATACGCAGCGGGGGAAGTCCGCTCGGAGTCTGATTCAATCAGGACGGAGGAATTCGGGGACATCCGATAGCACGTGTCATGAGCTCTTATCTGTTAGAGAATTCCTTTCCCGTGCTTGTAAGGACAGAGCTCTTGTTTGTTCATGTTCATTTTAATAACAAATAGGTACCTTAAGCTTCTGAACACAAAAGAAAGGCAGGTAACTTGACCTGTTATATGACAAGATTTCCCTGTTGTGCTTGATATGGTAGAATCTCTTGGACCCGAGCCAGGCTGAGGTAATGGCCATGACTGAATCCTTGACTTGTCGTTCTGTCAGCGGTTTATAAAACCCTCCGCCTCGTCTTGCCGTCTTGTTGCTGGTTGCAAATGTAAACAGAAAGATGTTCTTCTATAAAGCGATTATACCTAAGCGTGAAAGCCCCGTGGCTACGGGATGGAAATGAGCGGTGAGAAGTGTCACTGTGTTCCAGCTGCACGTCTGATTTCATAATGAACTTGTTAGGATTTCACATCTGTGCAGTATGCACTGTTGCAGCTCCAGTTCCAGATGTTCTTCAGCTTTACTGTAGCTTTTTATTCCATAGTGTTTTAATATCTAAACTCAACAAGTGTTGATTCATTTTCTGTAATGGCAAATCTGATAGAAGGTTGTTTTTTTTGTTTTTTGTTTTGGCCTTAACAGAAATAAGTTGATAATATTAATGTGCTCGTTTAAATAATTTGTTGGTTTTAACGAAAAATAAATCTATATTTGTTGATACTTGAAGCTTTTTGTGTTTGTGGAAGCAGTCACCAGTGTCAGTACTTTGGGAAGGAGTCACCAGTGTCAGTACTTTGGGAAGGAGTCACCAGTGTCAGTACTTTGGGAAGGAGTCACCAGTGTCAGTACTTTGGGAAGGAGTCACCAGTGTCAGTACTTGTAATAGTAGTCACCAGTGTCAGTACTTGTAATAGTAGTCACCAGTGTCAGTACTTGTAATAGTAGTCACCAGTGTCAGTACTTGTTGAAGTATTTGACAAAAGAAATCACCAGTGTCAGTACTTAGTCAGTGGCATAGAGTCTCTTGTGTCAGTACTGTTGGAATATGTCACCAGTATCAGTACCTATGAGAGGAGTCGCCAGTGTCAGTACCTATGAGAGGAGTCACCAGTGTCAGAACTTTTTTAGAGGAGTCACCAGTGACAGTACTTTTAGGAGGAGTCACCAGTGACAGTACTTTTAGAAGGAGTCACCAGTGTCATTACTTTTAGGAGGAGTCACCAGTGACAGTACTTTTAGGAGGAGTCACCAGTGTCATTACTTTTAGGAGGAGTCACCAGTGACAGTACCTTTAGGAGGAGTCACCAGTGTCATTACTTTGTTAGAGGAGTCACCAGTGTCAGTACTTTTGAAAGGAGTAACCACTGTCACCAATTTTGGGAGGAGTCACCAGTGTCATTACTTTGTTTTAGGAGTCACCAGTGTCATTACTTTTAGGAGTCACCAGTGTCATTACTTTGTTTTAGGAGTCACCAGTGTCATTACTTTTAGGAGTCACCAGTGTCATTACTTTGTTTTAGGAGTCACCAGTGTCATTACTTTTAGGAGGAGTCACCAGTGTCATTACTTTTAGGAGGAGTCACCAGTGTCATTACTTTTAGGAGGAGTCACCAGTGTCATTACTTTTAGGAGGAGTCACCAGTGACAGTACTTTTAGGAGGAGTCACCAGTGTCATTACTTTTAGGAGGTGTCACCAGTGTCATTACTTTTAGGAGGAGTCACCAGTGTCATTACTTTTAGGAGGAGTCACCAGTGTCATTACATTGTTAGAGGAGTCACCAGTGTCAGTACTTTTAGGAGGAGTCACCAGTGTCATTACATTGTTAGAGGAGTCACCAGTGTCATTACTTGTGGAAGTTTTTGTAGAAAAATGATCAAGTGTTAGCACTTGTGGAAGAAGTCACCAATGTCAGTACTTTTGGAAGGAGTGTCCAGTGTCGGTATTTTGAAAGGAGTCACCAGTGTCAGTACTTGTGGGAGGAGTCACCAATGTCAGTACTTTTGGAAGGAGTCTCCAGTCTCAGCACTTTGTAAAAGTTCAGGACAGTGTTGGTTACACTATCTGGTTTCTCAGCTACATACCAGGATGCATTTTATGTCTTTTTCATGTGAAGGCAGATATGTCATAACATTAAATCTAGCTATAAATGCTACAACAGTAAGACATTAAAACGTTTATAGAGCTATTAATAAATCATCGTAGTTCTGCTATAAGTGAAACGGAACACTTTGGGTCATGATGTTATAAGCAAATCATTCACTTCAGCTTGCTAATCCAGATGTGGCTTGTTTTCCCAAAGCAGAACGGCCCTTCCTGTGTTATTACATCCATATACCATGACCGATGTCACAATAAAGAAACCGCTGCGTAGTAAAGAATGTTATGATAGTCGGGACAGACCCGAGAGGGAACGATTGACCTCTGGAAGCTTGTTGACCTTGACTTCGCTGTCCATTTTAAGCTTCCTGTGGAGCTCAGGGATGAATCAATCACCAGGTCGTTAAATCTGTAATGTCCAAGAGCGTCCGAACCTTCCTCCAACTCTGTTCAATCTCCTGAGCTTTGAATTCTTTTCTATTTTAAAGTCAGTTAGTATTGTTATTGTTCTGCAGTAGCTGGGTGGAGAACTATAGTCCTGAGTATAAACAAGACTATGGCTTTCTGGCTGTCCTGAACCCTTCTAAGAACCTTTAATCTAGCAACAGGTCTATTTGCAGGTTTTCTAAATGTCATGCCGGTGGCTTAGTGGTTAGTACGTTCACCTCACACCTCCAGGGTTGTGGGTTCGATTCCCGCCTCCGCCTTGTGTGTGTGGAGTTTGCATGTTCTCCCCGTGCCTCGGGGGTTTCCTCCGGGTACTCCGGTTTCCTCCCCCGGTCCAAAGACATGCATGGTAGGTTGATTGGCATCTCTGGAAAATTGTCCGTAGTGTGTGAGTGTGTGTGTGAATGAGAGTGTGTGTGCCCTGCGATGGGTTGGCACTCCGTCCAGGGTGTATCCTGCCTCGATGCCCGATGACGCCTGAGATAGGCACAGGCTCCCCGTGATCCTTCTGGGATGAGGGAGGCAACAGAGATTTGGTAAGAAAAGCATTCTCCTGTCCTGTGTGTGCTCTCACATCAAGCCCAGTGTTCCTGAGATAGACTCCGGATCCACTGCAATCCTGACCAGGATTGATATCTCACCAGGATTGATACTAACCGTATTAGGTTATACTATATCTTCAACTCAGTTAGTCATGTGAACTTTTTTTTTTTAGAGAAACAGATACCTCTGTTCCCCCCCCCGACAGCAGACGTGTGTGTACAGGTGGGAGTGTAACATTAGTCGACTTTTATTAGTGCATTTTTATGGGTTAAAAGGTCACCATATGGCCACAGAAACCAATCCAAAGCCGTTTTGTTTCACCTGCGAGACCTACAACAATCAAGCTTCAGTATGAGCAGAAGTCCTACTGATGACAAAAAGCATTTAATAGAGAGATAACGATCTATAGAGGGGCCACGGTGGCTTACTGGTTAGCACGTTCGCCTCACACCTCCAGGGTTAGGGGTTCGATTCCCGCCACCGCCTTGTGTGTGTGGAGTTTGCATGTTCTCCCCGTGCCTCGGGGGTTTCCTCTGGGTACTCCGGTTTCCTCCCCCGGTCCAAAGACATGCATGGTAGGTTGATTGGCATATCTTGAAAATTGTCCGTAGTGTGTGTGTGTGTGTGTGTGAGTGAATGAGAGTGTGTGTGCTCTGCGATGGGTTGGCACTCCGTCCAGGGTGTATCCTGCCTCGATGCCTGATGACGCCTGAGATAAGCACAGGCTCCCCGTGACCCGAGAAGTTCGGATAAGCGGTAGAAAATGAATGAATGAATGAATGAATGATCTATTAATAATATACAATATACACTGATGACTTGATGACAGGAACACTATACGAAGACTGCTTAGGGCCAACCTTGGTGTCCAAACGCATTGCGCATGATGTTGGAAACACTCCTTTGAGGTTCTGCTCCATGATTGGATCCCAGGTTCTCTCCAAGTGCACTTTGATGTTCTACCACATCCCAATGATGTTCTACTGGATTCAGCTCCAGTGAAAGTCTTCAGCTGTCCAGTTTTGAACATGATGTCATCGAAGGTTCTGCTGCCGAAGCTCATCCACCTCAAGGTGTGACATGTAGTGTGTTTTGAGATCCTTTTCTTCTCACAGAGAGGTTTCTGACTTACTATATCGAGGTTGTCTGTCAGCAGCCTGGTCATTCTTCGTTTCTCTCTCACCAACAAATGTTTCGATCTGCAGATTCAATGCTCACTGGATGGATTTTTTTTTTACTGCATCTGTCTACCGATGTGTAAAAATCTCAGTAGACCAGCAGAAATACTCAAACCACTCATTATTATCATTATTCAACATAATTCGACAATTTTTTGTTGTTGCTGAGATCATATTTTATTTCTGGATGTGACTCATTGTTCTGGATTTAATTGCTTGTTTTTTCTCTCACTTCCTTCTTCAGACTGATGCGTTAGCAGCGTTAAACTCTCGAACATGAAGGTGTTGGTGAATATGTGATTGTTTCCATAGTAACAGCTTACAATTCCACGGTTTATCGTTGTAACAGTCAGTACGGTAAAACACGACACGATAAAGTCTTCAGAACGTTTTCTGGAATTTTCTGCTTTCAAGCTGCAATAAAAACTTATTTAGATTTATTTCTTAAGTCGGGTTTACAGCTTAGTCTCTAGTCTCTGTACTATGAAGTCGCCAGGTAGGGGTCTATACTGTACCAGCGGTTGCCATAGTAACAAAATTTATCAGCAGGTGGCACGAAAAGCGTTCAAAACAACAACAAATCCATCACTCCAAATTTCCGTACAGTTCAAATTTTCTAGACTTCATCTTGTCACTGATGTGGATGTGGACACGCCCCCTCAACTAGTCACCACCGCTCACTGTCAATCACTTTGGCGGAAGTTACCGGAAGCTCTCAGTGAAAAGGAATGAGTTCGCTTAGTGTGTGTGTGTGGTTCCTCCATCTCCAGACTGCCCACCTATTATATGTGTGTGTGTAGACATAGTGGGAGAGATTGTGGCTTCTGCCTAGACCGTTGGTTTGGCTGGAGGTTTTATGGAGGTAAAGGTGGAGGGCTTCCAGCAGCCACCTTTTGTTCTTTGTTTGCAGGCCGAGCGCTACATGTGTTGCAGTTTAGCCCACGTTCTCTTCACCTAAATGGATAATTGTGTAAGAATTATGCTCCCTGAGGCTGCCGTGGGAGGGATCGTGCCGAGCTGGGGACCACAGGGAAGGTTTTAAGAGCACGGCAGCGCCTGGACTGTACCACCTAAACACTGTGTGTGTGTGTGTGTGGAAGGGGTTGTGAAGGAGTGTTGGCTTAGAGTGACAGGCCTCCTAGTGTTGATATTAGTAAAGTGTGTATGCTCGTAACCTTTGCCACTTATACCGTTGAGCTCTGCTAATTCAAAAGGCATGTGGTGACGTAACAGCTCTGGCTGGCTAACATCAAGCTGTAGGTTTGTGTTTAGTCTGCACACATTTTCCACGACCGCTCTGTCTTTTGCTTATTTTTATTTTTTTCCTCAGTAACACACAGCTAGGAGGAGAAACTTAATAACGCATTGTGTATTTGGTCGACTCGCAATAACCGCTACGAACACCCAAACACGTGCCTCAACAGAAACCTGTCTTTGATCACACCTTTAACGCTTTTGACAAGAAGGTAGTTGGTAATTCTGAGGACTCGTGAGTGTGACACGCAGCTTCGCCACCGAGGCCTCGGAGAACATGTTTGTTTTTATTCCTCCATCAAGCAGAAAGAAGTCGAAGCGAGTTCAAAGCGTGCGCGCATATGGACACAAATGAATTCATGCTTGTGAGGAGCAGAAGAAAGAAAAAAAAGAAGAAAATGACAGAGATGAAAGGCTGCTGGATGGTGGAATTGAAACCATTCAGGCCTCACATGAAATTTAGCTGAACTGAGAGCTACAGAGACGGGTTTTTGCAATCGCAGGGAAGCGTGAGGACACACGAGCGTGAGGAAGTGAGACGCAGAGCACTTCCCGTCCACGTCACCGTAGAGGCACGGAGAATCCGAAATTTTCATGCGTTAGACACCTTTAATTTCAGCAGACAGTTATTACTATATTACTGAACTCGAATCCTCAACTCTGATTGGTCGGGAGGTGTCGAGTCATTGTTCTCTCAGAGCTGAATATTCCTCTGGTTATAATTTAAACCACAGGTTTTAATTCCATCGCTGTCTCGGGTTTTTGTTAATAATGTAGTTAATATTTTACATGTGTATACTGTAGGTATTTGCACAGGGACTCATTTCGACAACACAAAAAATGTATAAATATTACAAAAATACTAACAAAATGATTAACCCCTAATTTATTTTTATTTTATTTTGTTTTGTTTAGACAGTACAT
>NC_062534.1:2657477-2664977 GCF_022655615.1 Tachysurus fulvidraco
TTTATTTCCCTATAAGGGGAAAGTCATGGCCTATTGGTTAGAGAGTTTGACTCCTAACCCTAAGATGTGGGTTCGAGTCTCGGGCCAGCAACGACTGAGGTGCCCTTGAGCAAGGCACCAAACTTCCCCAACTGCTTCCCAGGCACCGCAGCATAAATGGCTGCCCACTGCTCCGGGTGTGTGTTCACGGTGTGTGTGTGTGTGTGTGTGTGTGTGTGTGTGTGTGTGTGTGTGTTCACTGCTGTGTGTGTGCACTTTGGATGGGTCAAATGCAGAGAACAAATTCTGAGTATGGGTCACCGTACTTAGCCGTATGTCACGTCACCTCACTTCACTTAATAACAACATATCTGTCTCTTAAGGGGAAAAAACCCATAACCATCTCAGGAACACTTGAGTGACTTTTATTTCAAACCTTGAATCCAAAAAAAATGTCTGATGTCTGGATTCATTTTTTTATTTCAGTTGAGGAACATCATGAATATATGTGACGCCTTAAAAGGATTTTTATGAGCTAAAAAAAACAAACACGGTCGTTCGTCATCGGCTCGAATTATCCAGAACAAATACTGTAAATCTCTGCAAATACATTTTCAGCGTTCTCAAGATTTTTAGTTTTTTTTTTTTTTTCTGAAACAAAATCTTGAAATATATTCAGTTTGTGTCCAGTTTGTTTAAAGCACTGATTGGTCCATGAGGTTGTCGGGTTTGTTTGAGAACTACAGAAGAACCTTCGCACAACCGTTATATTTGGTTTGTGTGTTTCAGACAATGCCGAGCCTCTGACCGAACCTCCTCCGATCTCAGAGGAACCCTGCCTCAATGCAGCACTGCTGGATCAAGCCGGTCAACCATGTGGTAAATACACACACACACACACACACACACACACACACACACACACACACACACACACAGCTGTTTTGTTCAGTATCTGCATCTGTGATTCCTAGATTTAGTGTAAGCTCAGAATCTGGAGTTTTTCAGGAGCAAATCCTAGATCACTGTTTTCCGTTCAGACGGGAGCTGATGTACGGTACGGAGCTCTGATCTCAGCTCTGTAATCTGATGCAACTTCTTATCTTAACCATGTTCACATGCTGCATGAACACGTCAGTGTTCCAGCCTTGTTCCTTCTCGATTTTTAGTATTTCTTATGTATTTTACACCAACTGGTCTCCTAGCTATCAGATGTCATGGCTAAAATTTTCTATTGAGAGATTCTCAAGTATTCATTCATTTTCTACCGCTTATCCGAACTTCTCGGGTCACGGGGAGCCTGTGCCTATCTCAGGCGTCATCGGGCATCGAGGCAGGATACACCCTGGATGGAGTGCCAACCCATCGCAGGGCACACACACTCTCATTCACTCACACACTACGGACAATTTTCCAGAGATGCCAATCAACCTACCATGCATGTCTTTGGACCGAGGGAGGAAACCGCAGTACCCGGAGGAAACCCCCGAGGCACGGGGAGAGCATGCAAACTCCACACACACAATGTGGAGGTGGGAATCGAACCCCCAACCCTGGTGGTGTGAGGCAAACGTGCTAACCACTAAGCCACCGTGCCCCCCCATCTTTGGTTCAGTGTAAACTAAAATGAATAAGTTTGGATCGGAATAGACCGAATGTAAACGAATTAAATTAAACCGAATTGAAGCTAATTTTTAATCGGACAGGTTTGGTGGTAAAGTTGAAGTGAAGTGATTTCATTTGGACTTGAATGAACTGAATCGGCATGAACTAAAAAATAATATCAACTGAAACACAAACTGAAACCGATTTGTACGGAATTCATCTGCACTGAATTGAAATTGACTGAATTAAATTGTATCCACAGTAAAACCACGCTTCAGTCAGCCCATGAAGATGCGCAGGCGTTTTCGGGAGCAGCCCGTAGGCAGCTCGGTGAGGCTAAACTGTGTGGCAACAGGAAACCCTCCGCCATGCATCACTTGGTGGAAGGACCAGAAGGAGCTTCCCGCTCCCACCCGGGCCAAACGACCACAGTGGACCCTCACTCTGAAGAACCTGCGGCCGCAGGACAGCGCCCGCTACACCTGCCGTGTCTTCAATGCCGCCGGGCACATCAACGCCACCTACACGGTGGAGGTTATCGGTATGTTCATGACTGGATACAGGGTGAAATGTCACTCTTACGGTACTTCCCTTCATTAGCCTCCATGTTCAGTACAATTCTGAGGCAGATACGATGTATTTCTGGGATGTGGTAGCTCAGTGGTTAAGGCGTTTCACTACTGATCGGAAGGTCAATGGTTCGAATCCCAGGTCCACCAAGTTGCCACTGCAAGGCCCTTAACCCTCAATTGCTCAGGTGTATAAACTGAAATAAAAATGTAAGCCACTCTGGATAAGAGTGTCTGCTAAATGCTGTCAGTGTATTTTACACTAAATGTACTGTGTTCTTTTTAGAGCGTACAAACTCCAAGCCTAAGCTGACTGGAACCCACCCTCTGAACACCACGGTGGAGCTCGGAGGCACGGCCTTGTTCCAGTGTAAAGTCCACAGTGACGTGAGACCTGTGATCCAGTGGCTGAAGCAGCTCGAGCCTGGTACAGAGCAGCGCTACAACGCCACACTTGAGATCAGAGGTCAACACTTTATGGTCTTGCCCACCAAAGATACGTGGCCTCGTCCTGACGGCTCATACCTCAACAAACTGGCCATCGTCAAAGCCAGAGATGAGGACGCAGGCATGTACATCTGCCTCGGAGCAAACTCTATGGGCTACAACCTTCGCACTGCCTACCTCACTGTTCTCTCAGGTGTGTGTAAATGATTTTATTAGAGAAGATTATAGTGTTCTAAACCCTGGTAGGCATGGAGGGGAAGGAGGAGATGGGAGGCTTGCTTCAGAGAAAGTGATGATGTCATTTATTGATTGCTTTACATTATTTTATGTTTTTCAGTGCTCAGCAAAACAGCAAAACAAAAAGCAAACACAATTTTTCAATTTTATGATCGCGGTCTGTGTCAGCTCCACTGTACGAGTAAAAGCTACTCTTAACCAGCCATAAGTGTAACCAGTCATTCACTACTGACTCATTCCCTACAACTCCTCCATGTCCTCACTGCTACAAGTGTGTTAATGAGATGTGTGTTTTATGTGTGCAGACCCCCAGACGGAGAAGCCGGTCTCCCCGGCCCACCTGAGTTCTGGTCTTCCATGGCCTCTGATCATTGGCATCCCCGCAGCAGCTCTGCTCATGGTTGGTACAGTCGTGTTGTGGTTGTGCCATAGTCGCCTCCGTCACGGCCCCCTACCCCCTCGCTCTGCACCCTACCGAGAGCGCCACTGCATCGATAAAGATCCAAACATCCCCAGCAATGGCAGCACCCCTGACTTCCCAACCCACAGACTTATGGGAATCGGATCCCCGGGCTTTGCTGGGCCTACAAAGACTTACTCCAAGGTTTACACAGACATGCACACTCACACCCATACCCACACACACTCACATGCTTATGTGGAGGGGAAAGTGCACCAGCATTTCCACTACCAGCGCTAACAGGCTAAGCTCTGCCTCAAATGTTAAGCTAACAAAGCTAATGCTGCTAGCCTGCTTCACATGGACAGTGGGTCTTCTGTTTTGGACTGTCAGGAAGCTGGATCTGAACTGCGTTACCCTCAAGCACCTCATGTTACCCTCATGTTCTGGTGTAGTGCATTCACCTTGAAAATTCTCAGGGCAGGAAGAAGCTTGGTTAAAGTTCCCATGTAGAACCCTGAAACAGTGTGTTACTCTATCTGAACGGTTGTGTTTTCCAAAGAGAAGGAATCGTGAAAGAACCCCTGAGGAACCATTGTATAAACTGGGTTCTTGGATGGGTTCAGTGAGTAAGGAAAGTTCTCAAGTTCCCCATTTAGCAGACACCCTTATAACATTTTATTTTATATTAAAAAAAAGAGCAATTCAGGGTAAAGGGCCTTGCTCAGGGGCCCATCTGTGGCACCATAGTGGACCTGGGATTCCAATCTCACAAGCTTACGATCTGGAGTCCGACACCTTAACCACTAGCCTGCCACATCCCTTAAAACCATATCTGATTAGCCAGTTACAACTAAGTACCAAGTCTCTTATGCCCCGTTTCCACCGAGGCAGTTCGAGTGCTGGTTCGGAGCCTAATTTAGAACCAGTTCTTTCTTTTTCGACAGCCAAAGCACCGGCTCTGAACCAGGAAAAGTGGTTCTTAAGTAGCACCAGAACGTTGCTGGTCTAGACTAAAGAACCGCTTGTGTCAGGGGCTGTGGGTGGGGCTACTGTTAGTGCATTTGATAATGTACCTTAAGTATACTAATGTTTAATACACTTTTACTTTACGGCAATATGATTGGTTATTAGCACACATGATAGTAGGTAGCTACATTCATTCATTCATTCATTTTCTACCGCTTATCCGAACTTCTTGGGTCACGGGGAGCCTGTGCCTATGTCAGGCGTCATCGGGCATCGAGGCAGGATACACCCTGGACGGAGTGCCAACCCATCACAGGGCACACACACACTCTCATTCACTCACACACTCACACACTACGGACAATTTTCCAGAGATGTCAATCAACCTACCATGCATGTCTTTGGACCAGGGGAGGAAACCGCAGTACCACGGAGGCACGGGGAGAACATGCAAACTCCACACACACAAGGCGGAGGCGGGAAACGAACCCCCAACCCTGGAAGTGTGAAGCAAACGTGCTAACCACTAAGCCACCATGCCCCCCTAGATAGCTACATGCTAAGGCAAAATTTTTCCTGTGTTAACGATAAAATAACATGTTCTTTATCGATTACAACCTCCGTTTATACAGATTACACGGAGCCGCACGTACACGTTTTATTTGCCGCGTTTGGATGCCAATGTAGGTTCACAAAGACATGAGCATTAACGGTAAAGCAACATCCGCCACTGTTGTTGTTGTGTTTGCCGCTGCTGCGCTAACGTCGCTGGGACACGTGACACGTATACAGTGACGTCACACTCAGCTCTGTGATGGCTCTCTAACCGGTGGAAAGGCAAACCGGTTCTTAGAGGGTTCGCCAGTGGAACCAACTTTGAACCAGCACCAGCACTAGCTCTGAACCAGCACCCGGTTCTTTCTGGTGGAAAAGGGGTATTAGAAAACGTTTCTTATGGGTCCAATTTTTTTTACACTAAGGTGTTGTACCTGGAAAACCTTCTGTGATAGAGAGACACTGTTTTAGCGTTTTACATGGAACTCTCAAAGGTTCCTCTAAAGGGACAAACGAAAGTCCTTTACAGATACACAGTATATATAAAAAAATAACACCTACAAAGTTAAATCTGACACACACACACACACACACACACACACACACACACACACACACACACACACACACACACACACACACACACACACATATCCTTATCCCTAACCCCAAACACACACACTACCATGTTCAGTGTCACAGCTATAATTTGAATGAACCCACGCTCAGCGATATCGGATCGTTTCCACAGCGGTTCCTTTCCCCCCGATAGACGGTATTAGAGGAGAGACGACTAACGCATAGCAAACAGATGGACTACGGCTAGTATACGATCACAATACTCAGCACGGTATTGGAATATGTGAGTGTCCATGAAAAGCTGATGAGGGTGAGCAGTTCTGTTTACTTTTATTTGAATAGGAGTGTATTAGAAACCCATACTGTGGACTTTTATTATTTTTTTTTTTTTTGCAATTTCCTGTTGTTTGCTTTTAAATCTGAAGACTGAATGGCTGGAAAAGAAAGAAAAACAGAATGGGAGATTTTTTTTTTTTTAAATTTTTATTATTATTATTTTTTTTATAAAGTTGCTTCTTCTGGTGTTTTTTTTTTCTGTTCTGATCTGTTTTTTTTTTAGTATGTATTTGTTCGATTACATGCAGTATTAATATTGTTTATCCTGTCCATACTATGCAAAAATCTGAGAATAATCTCAAAGCCATACAGTACGATATATTTACTTGCAATATTTGCAAAGTTTTTTTTTTTTTTTTTTTTAAAGATAAAATTACTCTTTTTGACAATCTAGCGGTGAGACAATCGTGTATATGTAGTAAAATGACGAGATAAACGAACTCTTCCTTCGCGCAATAAAATTCCCTTCGTAGAGCGTAACTATTGCGAATACTGCTGCACGGATACTGCGGTGCTGATGTGAGCATATTTTAATGATTATTTTTGTAATAAACAAATTATTTTAGTCTGTTATTTTATTGCGTTTATTTGTTTTCGTTGGTTCGGAATGAACAGAAAATGCAAACGAGATGCTACATTTTTGGCCTTAAAACAATAAATATTACCAAAAAGTCTCCTGTTCATCATTTAAGATTTATTTTTTCATTAAAATCAAGGACCGATAATCTTGTATGAACCTGATGTGTATCAGCGATTACGGGGTAGGTTAAAGATCGCTGTTATTATTTGATGCTAAAGGAGGACAAAATGGAAAGGATCCCAATAGCGCCCCCTAACGCTTACAAACAGACAAAAAAAAACGTCACATTAATCACACATCTTGATTTTGGAAAAATTTTCTGCTTTTCCGGCGTCAGAATTAGAAAAGTGTTTATAAATACATCCGTTTCTACCATGTACTGTCATACTGTACTCCTGTCCATGCTATCGGACCATGGCTGTGGTTATAATTAGTCTGGAAAGCATTATTTTGGCAGCGCTTATTTAGTCTCAGCTAAGTAGCTAACTATGATATCGGTAAGTCCTACGAACTGAAGAGGCTTATCTTAACTATTACGTAGTTAGCATACCTAATTTAGCTCTGCTTCTCAGTGCTATGACTCGATATCCTCCACGTTGAACGTGTCACCGAGCATCAAATTTGTTAGCGTCAATTTCACGAGACATTCGATTTCTCTCTAGCGTTTACACCGAAAATTTCTATGAGGTATTTGCAGGGCTCTCAAGCGTGACATTTCCAACCCAATACAAATTATTTGTTTAATTTTCATTTATTAATTTGTGTGTGTGTGTGAGAGAGAGAGAGAGAGAGAGAGAGAGAGAGAGAGAGAGAGAGAGAGAGAGAGAGAGAGAGAGAGAGAGATTATGACTGGTGGTGTTTATTGTAAGTGTTTGTTGCCTTTTTGGACCCCTTTATCATGTGTAATGTTGCTCCCATATAAAACAGTTCAGCACAAGCCCAGACATTTTTAGGGACATGATTGAGGACAATGTCCCGTCCAGAGACGAGCTGTTTCGTGTTGAGGTTTTGTTCAAACCCACCATCGAAAATACCCTCTCTAATGAATATGTTTTTTTTTCATTGGTTGTTGCGTTAAATCTTACCCAGATACTATAGTGCTATTTTCTGATTGGCTGTTGTGTAGCCTCTTTTGTTTTGATTGGCTGATAAGTGTCAGGCTCAACTAAGAGCTCCAGGGGAGACGCGCTTGATTCCTGCCCGGTTCCATAGAGACGGCGGTGCGGACCGATACGTTTTGGGCG
>NC_062534.1:2672477-2674977 GCF_022655615.1 Tachysurus fulvidraco
ACATTATATAGTTTTTTTTATTATTTATTTATTTATTTATTTATTTATTTATTTTTTCTATTATTTATTCTATTTTTTATATATATATATATATATATATATATATATATATATATATATATATATATATATATATATCCAAGCTAAAATTGAAAATTTCAAGTGTTGTAATCATTGTGTGAACCTGCAGTCGTGTGTTTGAGCAGATTAAAGTGCTTTAGAAGAGAGCAGTTAGAATATCACACATCTCTATGAAGTCTGGAGATGTTTCTAAGTTAGTATGATGTGTGATAAAGAAAAAAAAACAACATGAGTGTGGTCTGAGACAAACAAGAATAGCCACACATCCTGTGGAAAGTTTGAGAGATGAGAAACTGATGGTGTTTGTGTGAAAAGCGACTCGGCGGTCAGAGCGGCCTGCAGAGATGAAACACTCAGAGCTGCAGTGTGTGAAGGGGCGAAGAGACAAAAAGTGTTACAAAACCACTAAACACACCTTAGCACACACATATGCACACGCACGCACACACACATACACACAGATACACCTTAACACACGCACATACGCATGCTCACACACACACACACACACACACATATGCACGCAATCTCACACACACATTATCTGAAAGAAATATTTTATTATATTATTATATAATGTGACAACACTGAAGAAATGACACTACAGTGTAAAGTGTAAAGCTTGTATAACTGTACATTTACTGTCCCCTTAAAATATCTCAACACACAGCCATTAATGTCTAAACCGCCGGCCCAAAGTGTCAATATTTTGTGTAGCCACCATTATTTTCCAGCACTGCCTTAACCCTCTTGGGCTTGGAGTTCACCAGAGCATCACATGTTGCCACTGGAGTCCTCTTCTACTCCTCCATGATGACATCACGGAGCTGGTGGATGTTAGAGATCTTGTGCTCCTACACCTTCTGTTTCAGGATGACCCTCAGATGCTTAATAGGGTTTAGGTCTGGAGACATGCTTGGCCAGTCCATCATCTTTACCCTCAGCTTCTTTAGCCGTGTTCATCTTGGAGGTGTATTTGGGGTCATTACCATGTTGGATTACTGCCCCGTGGCCCAGTCTCCAAAGGGAGGGGATCATGCTCTGCTTCAGTATGTCACAGTACATAGAGATGTTGGCATTCATGGTTCCCTCAATGACGCCTGTTCTCATTGGTGCCTGTCCTGTTAAACCGCTGTATGGTCTTGGCCACTGTGCTGATCACTGTGTGTTGAGTTATTTTGGGTGGACAGCAAGTTTTTTGTAAATGCAATTAACAGATATATGTGTTAAAATAAAGTATATTAAAAACATCTCAAATGTGTTTGTGTCACAGGTATTTTCTGTCATTTTTTTTCTGTCAGTTTTACACATTATATAGTTTTTTTTATTATTTATTTAATTTTTTTCTATTATTTATTCTACTTTTTTCATATTTACAGTGAGTATTAATAATATATACAGTAATGAATTATGCAAATGACCAAGCTAAAATTGATTATTTTGAGTGTTTTAATCATTTAAAAATACGCAAACGATTAGAGTTAACATGGTTTGTGCACTGTGTGTTGAGTTATTTTGGGTGGACATCAAATTTACACTGTTATACAAGCTGAACACTCACTTTACATTGGAGCACAGTGCTGTCACATGTAAAGACATAATGTGAGGGGTGTACTTACTTTTGTCAGATACTATATATATATATATATATAAAGCCCATTATAAGACACATACAAATCCTACATTCAGTGCAGTCGTATATTTAACATATACAATGTTGTACTTAATAATAATGTATTAAAGTCAAATAAACAGTCGTATTTGTCTGTGGGAGGTGGGGTGGGGTTTTAGAGAGAGAGAGAGAGAGAGAGAGAGAGAGAGAGAGAGAGAGAGAGATGTGATTGGTTAGCGTCACAGTTGTGAAGGCGGAGCCACGTTAAGGCCTGAATTAAACTCCTCCCACATTCACACTGACATCCCAGACTTTATGTTCATGGTCATAAACATTCAGTATTTAAGGTATCATTCATTTTCTTTCAGTTTTATTTTTATTTATTATTTTGTTATAGATTAATACGTTAAAAAACATGAAAAGTTTTTTTATTTGTAATTTTCTCTTTATTTAAAATTTTTAACCTTTTTCCAAGCCATATTAGCCTTTATGATGTGCTGATGAAATAAATCATAGATTAATATAAATCTATATGAAACTTGTGTAGGATTGTAGAACTTCTGCTCAGTCCTGATGTATTAGCTTAGAGATTTATATTCAGCTTTGTGTTACAGCAGCTTGTGTCTGTAATGCAGAAACCTGGCTTTAGGGAGGAAAAGGCCTGGATTATGTGGATTAGGTGAAATCCTGCTTTCTCAGATTAACTGACACCCAAACACACACACACCCAACACACACACATATACATACACACACACACACACACACACACACACACACACACACACACACACACACACACACACA
>NC_062534.1:2679977-2684977 GCF_022655615.1 Tachysurus fulvidraco
TACTAAGTGAGATGTGTTCATCTGACAGTTGAGCAAGAGGATGCACAGACCTCAGACTGATGATGATGATGATGATGATGATGATGATGATGATGTGGATCACAGGCGGTAAGTGGCCATGTTTATGTACTTGTTCCAGACACAGGAGAAGGATTATTTTATGAATTATTGTTTAGAATACGCTTTAGTAAACTTCTTTATGTGTCACTCTTAATTTCTCGATATTAGTTTCTACACAGAACAGTGATGTCTCTCAGCCTGACCCATGGATCTCTGCTGGTGTTGGTGAGAACGTGACTCTGAGCTGCTTTAAGTTGAACGACAATAACCCTGGATCTGTCGTTTGGTACAAACACAAAGTCGGACACGAGCCTCGCATAATAGTCGCAGTTCAACACGAACCCCTTTATGAAAATGAGTTCAAACCACCAAAATTCAGCATCGAGAATGACAAAAAAAGCTGCCATTTAAAAATAACTAACGTGGAACCATCAGATGAAGCCGTGTATTACTGTGGATACAGAATATTTTTAACGAGGTTTGGAAACGGAACATTTTTATCAGTCAAAGGTAATAATTTAATTTAATTTATTTTAATATTAACCATTGGGTGTCATATTTACTCATTAAATCACATGTCTGTGGTCAGTGGATGTACTGATATTCTTCCTTGTCATTATGTTTCACTTCAAATAAAATACTCCACACTTGCATCTGTTTCCCGACAATCCATTTCAATATGATTTCTCTAATGTACAAAAAAGTATAATATATAACTGAAATAATGACCTGAATGTCGTTAACAGATACTGAACATGTAAAAGTGAGGGTGTGGCAACACAGCACGAGGGACTCGGTTCCTGCAGGAGCCTCAGTGACTCTGCAGTGCTCGGTTCTCTCTGAGAGCAGAGCAGCAGAACTCCAAGTGCTCTGGTTCAGAGCTGCTCCACCACAATCCCATCCTCAAATCATTTACACTCATCACGACAGCAGCCATCAGTGTGAGATCGACTCTTCTACACACACCTGTGTGTACAACTTCTCCAAGAACATCCTCAGCCTCAGTGATACTGGAACTTACTACTGCGCTGTGCTCCTGTGTGGGAAGATCATCTTCGGGAACGGGACATCAGTACAGATGGGTAAGAACACATTCATTGTATGTTACTCGTATCTGCTTGCTTGTAAATATTTAAAATATCTCCACGGTTCTACACAGAGCACATATTCATCATTGTGATGTTTATATACAGTATCTACAGAGGGATCTGATGCTGTAGTGATCTGCCTTGCTGTAGCGTTAACTGTGTGTGTGGTGGTGATTTTTGCTCAACTGATTTTAAAGTGTAAAAAACAAAAGAATGAAAAACACAGAGGTAAATCTTCCTTTAATAGTATATAATATATTATATATAAATATTATATAATTTAAAATGTTTAGTCAGTCTAGATCCAGTCTAATAAGTCTCTTCCCTTTACAGTGAGACTTCCACGAGGTTTACTGAAGGAGGAAACACACAATGAGGTAACGAACGAGACACAGTGCTTACACGGCATTAAGAGTTATCTAAAAACAAATACACCTTAATAGTGTTATTTCCGAACCCTTTCTATTCGCTCCTGCAGGGCCGTGATGCCGAGGAGCTGAATTACGCTGCCCTGAATTTCACTGAGAGGAAAACTAAAAGAGGAAGAATAAAAAAACGACAAAATCAAGACACGGTTTATTCTGAAGTGATAAAATTGCCTCGTAATTAGATTTTCTATAATTGTAGTTTTTCTAAATAAAAGATGTCAGTCTGTTCATTGTCACTGTTTACGCATGTTAATGCCATATAAGTATTAATGCATTGTAATCATTAATGTTAATAATAACAGTGTGCAGTAATTAATATTAGTAATTATATTTAAATCAATGTTTTTTTTAAATATGTAACATTCAGATAATTATGATCAAAATCTTGCTCTCCGTAAGCACGATATAATAGAAAATACAAAAATGTATTGTCTCTATGTCACTCGTACACATTGGAGTACAACTATACATGACACGTGACTATATAAAGCATAAACACACAATAAAGTGTATATAAACTACACAACAGATTAAACCTCAAGAACATGCTATAAATATAGTTTGACGGTTGAAGACGTACTTATTCATGAACCACTTCAAATAGCACTTCCTTTCCTGTTTGTTGTATGTGTGTATAAACTCACACACACACAAACACACACACACACACACACACACACACACACACACACACACACAAAATCGGCAGTGTTTTAGACTCATGGTATCTTAAGTGTTTAACCTAGCGTTAATGTATTCGATATTAGAGACTTGAGGACTTTAGTACGTCGCTCTGGATAAGGGGGTCTGCCCAATGCTGTAAATGTAAATGTAAATATGCATTTTAAAGAAGGTTCAGCGTAGAACAATAAAAACAAAAGGCTGTTGATGAAAACCAATGACAGGATATTGTACTCATAATTTCCTTATGCTGTGTACAAGCCAGATTTCCAAACGTGTTCAAGTAACAAGTTAGAAGACATCTCAGATACACAATGTAGGTCCATGTGCTTACAAACTGCATTCACCAAACAAGGGGATTATTTACTTTAATGGCATCCTTATCCACTATTTAACGCATTTATCCAGCTGGGCATTTGAGAGATATGGGCCTTGCTCACGGTCCCAGGAGCAGCAGTTTGTTGGACCTTGAATTTGAACTCATGACCTTCTGAACAGTATTTCAGTACCTTACAACATGGGATATGGTAGCCTAGTGGTTAAGGTGTTTGGACTACTGGTCAAAAGGTTGTGAGTTTAAGTCCACCAAGCTGCCACTGCTGGGCTCCTAAGCAAGGCCCTTGATGTTCAGTCGTATAAAAAATGTAAGTTGCTCTGGATAAAGGTGTCTGCTTCTTCCCCCTATAGGTATTGGTATAAGTATAGGTATCCATACTTCAGATAAAACCCAGAGAGATAAATATCAATCTAGGGTAGAGGTCTTCTCGGGTCTAAAGAAATGTTCCCGACCGAAGTGACCCGAATAACTGTTTACCCGAACCCGACGTGCATAGTTTTTTATTATTTTTATTAAGAAAGACCCGACCCGAGACAAACCAAGAAAAATTAAACACGAGTCCGACCCGACCCATTGGCAATTTTTTTTTACCTGACTGGACCCGAATGTTGAGTAACTCTACACTAAAGTAACCGCTACAGAGTGGATTCAAAATTGATTGACAGGTCTGTTTCAAGAAAAATGAGCCCACCGCCACCACACGTCGCCAGCCACATTACACAAGCGGTCTTGGCAAAAAGAGGAGAGGTTGGAAAAGACTTGAGTTGATGCACACCCGAGATACAGTAGTTCAGGTCTTCTCAGGTCCGTTCGGTAAAAACACATTCATTTTAAATTACCCGAGACCCAATGCTGCTATTATTATACCCGACCCGTGTTCGAGGTACACGTGAAACTTTTAGACCCAAACCCGCTCGGGTCTCGGGTCGGATCTCAGGTTTTCGGATTTAAGTGGACCCGTGAAGACCTCTAATCTAGGGTTCAAAACAAATGTGTTCATCTATTCATTCTATACCACATGAGATGGGAATACACTCTGGATTTATAGCATCCTAACAGCATGTGTTTAGGAGATTGAAGTAAACAAGAGGAACCCAGAGGAACCTTCCATAGATATGAGGCCAGCATGAAAAACTCCATATGCACAGTAACCCAAGCAGTCTGAATTATTATTATTAAATTATATTATTACACCAGCTACATTTTGGAAGCTTACAGAAAGCATTAAGAGCTTAGTGTATAATTAGTATCACTGCAAAAATCAAGGCAAACATTTGTGATAATGAAGATTAGACTGAATGTCTCACAGTATGTAGATTTGTTGGGTTTATCACATAATTATTATTATTATTATTATTATTATTATTATTATTATTATTATTATTATTATTATTATTATTATTATTATTATTATAGTTGTAATGACCAGAATATGGGATATGGGTTCTCTCAGATATTATTGTAAGAAGTTCAGTAGTATATGTTGTCACTCCCCTTAGCTACTGAATAAATTCAGTTAAATTATTTTTTGAGTGGACATCAAATTTACACTGTTATACAAGCTGAACACTCACTACTTTACATTGGAGCACAGTGTCATTTCTTCAGTGTTGTCACATGTAAAGATATAATGTGAGGGGTGTACTTACTTCTGTCAGATACTATGTATATATATATATGGAATGTCACCTCGCTGGGGGGCAAGGAGCCTGAGCTGGTGCGGGAGGTTGAGAGATACCAACTAGAGATAGTTGGGCTCGCCTCCAGGCACAGCTTGGGCTCTGGAACCCAACTCCTTGAGAGAGGCTGGACTCTCTACTACTCTGGAGTTGCCCGCGGTGAGAGGCCGCGGGCTGGTGTGGGCTTGCTCATAGCCCCCAGCTCAGCAGCCATGTGTTGGAGTTCACCCAGGTGAACAAGATGGTCGTTTCCCTGCGTCTTCGGGTCGGGGAGAGGTCTCTCACTGTTATTTGTGCTTATGGGCCAATGGCAGTGTAGAGTACCTGACCTTCATGGCATCTCTGGGAAAGGTTTTAGAAAGTGCCCCGACCGGGGACTCCGTCGTTCTACTGGGGGACTTCAACGCTCACGTGGGCAGCGACAGTGACATCTGGAGGGGTGTGATTGGGAGGAACGGGCCCCCCCCGAACTGAACCCGAGTGGTGTTCTGTTATTGGACTTCTGTGCTAGTCACAGTTTGTCCATAACGATCACCATGTTCAAGCATAAGGGTATCCATGAGTACACATGGCACCAGGACACCCTAGGTCGGAAGTCGATGATCGACTTTGTGGTTGTTTAATCTGACCTCCGGCCGTGTGTCTTGGACACTCGGGTAAAGAGAGGGGCAGAGCTGTCAACTGATCACCACCTGGTGGTGAGTTGGGTCCGATGCAGGGAGGAAGT
>NC_062534.1:2689977-2710886 GCF_022655615.1 Tachysurus fulvidraco
TGTATATATTATACATATGCACACACACCAACACCCACACCCACACACCCACACACACACACGAACAGATACGCAAACACACCAACACACAGACGCACACACACACACACACACACACACACACACACACACACACACACACACACACACACACACACACACACACACACAGATATGTATATATTATACATGTGCACACAGAGACACCCACCCACCCACACACACACACACACACACACACACACACACACCAACACACACACACAGATACACAAACACAACAACACACAAAGACACACACTACTGTACATATAAAGCCCATTGTAAGACAGATATAAAATATCTACATTCAGTACAGTTGTATATTTAACATATATACATTTAGCTTCACTACCATCATTTAATTTTACTTAATAATAATATATTACGGGGGCACTGTGGCTTAGTGGCTTATTGGTTAGCCCGTTCCCCTCACATCTCCACGGTCGGGCTTCGATTACCGCCTCCGCCTCGTGTGTGTGGAGTTTGCTTGTTCTCCCCGTGCCTCGGGGGTTTCCTCCGGGTACTCTGGTTTCCTCCCCCAGTCCAAGGACATGCATGGTAGGTTGATTGGCATCTCTGGAAAATTTTCCACAGTGTGTGATTGCATGAGAGTGTGTGTGTCCTGCGATGGGTTGGCACTCCATCCAGGCTGTATCCTGCCTCGATGCCCGATGACTCCTGAGATAGCTCAGGCTCCCCGTGACCCGAGAAGTTCGGATAAGCGGTAGGAAATGAATGAGTGAGTGAGACAATAATATATTAAAGTGGGATAAAAAGTGGGTCATATTTGTCCTTTATAAATGATCTCAGTCATGGTGATGGACTGTATACTTAAATCCAGAACAGGTTCAAAATACACTTGTTATAGATAATGTTTTCTGTAATATACAGCACAATGTACAACTTTATTATTATTTCTTGTATGTTTAATCTACAGAAAAATCTACAGATCCTGTAGTGATCTACCTCGCTGTAGCTTTGGGAGTGTGTGTGCTTGTGATCGTTGTTCATATCGCAACCTGTAAAGGAAGAAACTGTGAATGTTTCACTGGTGAGTCTTTATTATGTGTTGTATAGAAACTTAATTATTCAGTATAATACAAATAATACATATATCTAAGGCAGCCTGGGAAACACTTCAGATGATAAAAATGTTTGCTAAATTTTGTACCTAGATTTTTTGATTATTTAGATTATTATATTTAGATTAATTGTGAGATGTCCATAAGCCACAGAATGATAAGATGATTTTTCTCACAATGCCACACATTTACTTTCAAAGGATTTCTTATTTATATATTCTATATTTAGTACATTATATAGATATTGTATGAACATTTTTTTTTTCTTTTTAAAGGGAAATCTCAAGAATGTAAAGTAACAAAAACAGAAAATAGGGTAAGTAATGTTGAGATTCTTCTCCTTTTGCCTCTTCTTCTTCTTCTTCTCCTTATTCTATTTTTTTTCTTTCTTTTCTTAACATTCTTATTATGTTGCTTCATATTTCGCAACAAAAAAAGCCTTATTTGATTTTGGATTTATTGTACTTCGGTATTTAAGCGATTGCTAATAAACTTCCTGAAAACATCTGTTTTATCGTTCAGTCAGTAATAATATTCCTGTTAGACTTAAACCTTAAAATACAAAAAAAAAACCACACAATCGGATGAAAGAAGTTTGATTTCCTGTCTGAATTACTTTACCTGGGGGGCACGATGGCTTAGTGGTTAGCACGTTTGCCTCACACCTCCAGGGTTGGGGGTTCGATTTCCACCTCTGCCTTGTGCGTGTGTGGAGTTTACATGTTCTCCCCGTGCCTCGGGGGTTTCCTCCGAGTACCCCGGTTTCCTCCGCCGATCCAAAGACATGCATGGTAAGTTGATTGGCATCTCTGGAAAATTGTCTGTAGTGTGTGAGTGAATGAGAGTGTGTGTGTGCCCTGCGATGGGTTGGCAATCCGTCCAGGGCGTATCCTGCCTAGATGCCCGAGACTCCCCGTGACCCGAGAAAGTTCGGATAAGCGATAGAAAATGAATTAATTAATTAATTAATTACTTTACCTTATAAACTAATCCAGCTCAAATAAGGCTAAATGTCACAATATGCTAATATTTGCATCATTGACCTACACTGTAGAATAAAACACAACATTTTAATAAATAAATCTCTCCTATCTGTTCCCACAGAGCCGTGATGCTGGGGAGCTGAATTATGTTGCCTCACTGATTAATAAAAAGACAGGAAAGACAGAACGAGCTCACGATAACATTTATACTGAAGTGATTTACTCTTCTGTGTCTTAGATAATAGACGTCATTTATTTTCTCATGTTAATTACTCTCATATGTATAGTCTTCATATCCTGATAGAAAATTATTAACATGTCATAAACAAACAAACAAACAAACAAACAAACAAACAAACAAATAAATAAATAAATTAATAAATGTTTAGTGTTTGTGGTGACAGTCTCAGAGTATTCCAAGAGTAAAAACTTTATTTCAAAAACTTTTTTTTTTATTTCTTATCTTTTGTGTTATTCTCAACTGTTAGTTATCGAGTATCAGGTGAAAGAAAAAAAAAAAAAAAACAGATTATATTTAAGCTCACAAGATAATATTAGCCATTAAGTATAAAGTACGCTTTTAATAATATTTTAGTTCAGTTCGATTTATTTGTCTAGTGTTTTATCAAAGCAGCTTTACAGAAGTATAGAAACATTTAAAAAAAAATGAAAAATTAAGAAAATCGAGGAAAATCCCCCTGAGATGATATGAGGAAGAAACCTTGAGAGGAACCAGACTTAGAAGTGAACCTCATCCTCATTTAGTGACACTGAACAGGAAATAATGTCAATGTAAATAATGTCAATGTAAATAATGTCAATGTAAATAATGATAATGTAAATAAAGTCCTTTCTACAACAGTTTATAATCCACTTGAATTTTTTGACCAAGTGCTCCTGAGGAACCTATAGAGCAGCATCATTTCTGAGTTCATTACAGACTTAACACTAATTCCTTCCTGCTGAGATCTTCAAATGTTCACTGATGAAAACAGACAGTAGACCGACACAATAGCAGTTTATAGATGGTGTGATATCTCCTAGTGCTTCTATCCACAGCACTCCATTGGGTCACGGGCTGTCCATGCAGGTCTGTGTCCAGCAGAGTGACCACCAACAGTCGAGACTCCGACTCAGAACACTGGGAGCTCTGAAGTGGTGTTTATAGCTCGAGAGAGAGTGAGAGAAAATATGCAGATATTAGTGTTTGGTTACAAGGAAATTATTAGTGTTTGGTTACAGGAACAAACAGGAAATGTTCACAAAAATGAAGTTTAAAAGTTTTAGAATGAATGTAATATTAATGACTTTTTTCTATTTTCTATTATGTCGATTATTGTTAGATTTCACTGACGGCTAAAGCAGTACGACGTCCGCTTTACACCTCTGACTACGAGGGTATGATTACAAGAGTATGAAAGACCTGAGTTACCAAAATAGAAACCTGTAGCTGGAAAGGAAATCTTTTTTTCCATCTACATAAAGAACCTGTGACTTACTTGTAGCAGCCAATCAGGTGAAAGTGTCCAGTATAAAATACTCGCAGCTTTTGTCATTTGTCTACAGTGACAGTGACTTAGTGACATTTCACGTCTGAGGATGTCGGCACGCTGGGTCAGTGGTTAGCACGTTCGCCTCGCACCTCCAGGGTCGGGGGTTTGATTCCTGCCTCCGCCTTGTGTGTGCGGAGATTGCATGTTCTCCGGGTACTCCAGTTTCCTCCTTCCTGGTTGTCTCACCTCTTTCCAGGGTGTATCCTGCCTTGGTGCCCGATGACGCCTGAGATAGGCACAGGCTCCCTGTGACCCGAGAAGTTTGGTGAGTGAGTGAGATCTCTGGAGTCTCATCTTAACTCTGTACTTTTTTGTACTTTTCTTCCTTTGCGTATAGACGGTGCTGAATCAGGCACTGCAATACCACCCTCACGTGCTGGACATGCTCCGGCAGGTTCTCAGAATAAATGAGGATGTCGTCCATGTAGACGATTACCCAGTGGTCTAACATGTCATGGAATACGTCATTAATGAAGGACTGGAAGACCGCCGGACTGTTAGAAAGGCCAAACGGCATGACTAAATATTCATAGTGGGCAGACTGGGTTGAAAAAGCAGTTTTCCACTCATCTCCCTCTCGGATGCGGATAAGATTATAGTCGCAGCAGAGATCTAGTTTGGTCTAGTTTGGTGAAATACCGCGCCCCACCAAGGCTGACGGCACGAGCGGAAGGGGATATCGAAACTTGACCATGAGATCGTTTAAGGCTAGGTAGTCCATGCATGGTCAGAGCCCCCTGTCCTTCTTCTTTACAAAAAAGAACCCTGAAGATGCTGGGGATACGGAGGGCCGGATGAACCCCTTGTTCAACTCCTCCTTGATGTACGCGTTCATGGCCGCTGACTCCGGCTGTGAGAGGGGAAAGATTCTTCCTCTAGGCTGTTTGGCCCATGGCAGGAGTTCGATGGCACAGTCGCAGGGGCGATGTGGTGGTAGTTCAGTGGCCTTGGTTTTGCTGAATGCCTCTGCAAGGTCCTGGTATTCGGTCGAAAGTTCGGGGTTGTCGGAGGCGGAAGGCGTGGCGTCCGTGCTGTTGAGTTCTAGCGGGCCCTCCATAGGCCGGTGGTGTTGGGTACACATGCTGCCCCAGTTCAAGATTTGCAGTTCGAGCCAGGAGATCACTGGGTTATGGAGTTTGGGTGTGTCGGGGAGAGTGGATAATGTGAAATCCAATGCGCTCGTGATGGTGGTCCCCCACTAGTAGGTTGAGTTCCCTGGTGATGTGTGTGATGCGTCCTTCTCAGTGCAGCCATCCATCTATCGCTTCCACTGCCAAAGGGGAAACACAGGGAATTACCGGGACGTTATTGGTTTGAGCGAACTTCCATGACATAAAGTTCCCCGCTGTGCCCGAGTCAATAAGAGCGAGTAGATTAATGTTCTCTCCACGCACCTCGAGTCGTACACCGATCGAGTGCAGTCCTGTGATTGAGGAATGACAGAATCTTGATTCACCGGAGCGGTCCGCCTGTTGGGGGGTCTGGTGGGGCAGGTGGCTAGCCTGTGTCCGGGTTCCCCGCAGTATAGGCAGAGCTGTTGGCGGAAGCGTTGCACTCGTTCTTTGGGCGTGAGGCGCGTGAAGTCAATCTGCATGGGCTCGGGATTCTCGAAGCACACAACGCATGCTGTCACATTAGCAACAAGAGAAGAAAAGGACAGTTGATTGTCCATGGTTACCCCAAGATTTTTCTAGGATTGAGCATGAGTCATCCATGATGAAATTTCTGTCAGACATGCTGAGATCCGATCAGAAGCTGTGACATCTGAGAGTGGGAGTACTGAGCCCTGTAGGACACCAGTGGAGAGTCTGCATGGAGCAGATTTCACTCCCCTCCATGTTACCTGATATGAGCGTCCTTCCAGGTAGGAAGCAAACCATTCCCAAGCTGATCCGCAAATCCCAAGACTCCTGAGGGTGAATAAGAGAGTTTTGTGGTTGACCGTATCAAACGCCGCTGAAAGGTCAAGGAGGTTAAGGACGGATGACAGTTTGGCTGATCTAGCAGCATGTAGTTTTTCAGAGACATCCAAAAGGGCTGTCTCTGTGGAATGACCTACTTTAAAGCCAGACTGGTTGGGCTCTTGGAGGTTGTTCTGTGAGAGATAGACAGACAGTTGATTATAGACAATGCACTAAAGAATTTTAGAAAGAAACGAGAGAAGTGATACCGGTCTGTAGTTACTGATGTCTGATGGATCCAGAGCAGGTTTCTTTAGGATAGGAATAACACTTGATCTCTTGAAAGTTGGTACCTGACCAGATACTATGGATCTATTGATGATAGATAAACATTAATAGTGTTATTTCCAAACTCTTTCTATTCGCTCCTGCAGGGCCGTGATGCCGTGGAGCTGAATTACGCTGCCTTGAATTTCACTGAGAGGAAAACTAAAAGTGGAAGAATAAAAAAAGGACAAAATCAAGACACGGCTTATTCTGAACTGATAAAATTGCCTCGTAATTAGATTTTCTATAATTGTAATTTTTCTAAATAAAAGATGTCAGTCTGTTCATTGTCATTGTTTAAGCATGTTAATGCCATATAAGTGTTAATGCATTGTAGTCATTAATGTTAATCATAACAGTGTGTAGTAATTAATATTAGTAATTATATTTAAATCATTGTTTTTTTTAATATGTAACATTCAGATAATTATGATCAAAATCTTGCTCTCCGTAAGCACGATATAATAGAAAATACAAAAATGTATTGTCTCTATGTAACTCGTACACATTGGAGTGCAACTATACATGACACGTGACTATATAAAGCATAAACACACAATAAAGTGTATATGAACTACACAAAAGAGTAAACCTCAAGAACATGCTATAAATATAGTTTGACAGTTGAAGACATACTTGTTTATGAACCACTTCATCTAGCACATCCTTTCCTGTACGCACACACACACACACACACACACACACACACACACACACACACACACACACACACACACACACACACACACACACTCACACACACACAAAAAAAATCGGCAGTGTTTTAGACTCATGGTATCTTAAGTATGTAACCTAGTGAACCAGAGTTAATGTATTCAATAGTAGAGACTTGAGGACTTTTGTACGTCGCTCTGGATAAGGGGGTCTGCCCATTGCTGTAAATGTAAATGTAATCTAAATGTAAATATGCATTTTGAAGAAGGTTCAGCATAGAACAATAAAAACAAAAGGCTGTTGATGAAAACCAATGACAGGATATTGTACTCATTATTTCCTTATGCAGGAACAAGTTAGAAGACATCTCAGATACACAATGTAGGTCCATGTGCTTACAAACTGCATTCACCAAACAAGGGGATATTTGCTTTAATGGCATCCTGATCCACTCTTTAACTCATTTATCCAGCTGGGAATTTGAGAGATAAGGGCCTTGCTCACGGTCCCAAGAGCAGCAGTTTGTTGGACCTTGAATTTGAACTCATGACCTTCTGACATGCACAGTAACCCAAGCAGTCTGAATTATTATTATTAAATTATATTATTACACCAGCTACATTTTGGGAAGTTTATTATTATTATTATTATTATTATTATTATTATTATTATTATTATTATTATTATTATTATTATTATTATTAGAAGTAGTAGTAGTAGTAATATTATTATTATTATTATTATTATTAATATTATTATTATAGTTGTAATGACCAGAATATGGGATATGGGTTCTCTCAGATATTATTGTGAGAAGTTCAGTAGTATATGTTGTCCCTTCCCCGTTGCTACGGATTAAATTGAGTTAAATTATATTTTGAGTGGACATCAAATTTACACTGTTATACAAGCTGAACACTCACTACGTTACATTGGAGCACAGTGTCAATGTTGTACTTAATAATGATAATAATGATGTATTATTGATAAGTAAAATAAACAGTCGTATTTCTCCTTTAAATGTGAGTCTATGGGGGGTGGGCAGTGGGGTGGGGTTTTAGAGAGAGAAATAGAGAGAGACAGAGAGAGAGAGAGAGAGAGAGAGAGAGAGAGAGAGAGAGAGAGAGAGAGAGAGAGAGAGAGAGAGATTGGTTAGTGTCACAGTGGTGAAGGCGGAGCCACAATAAGGCCTGAATTAAACTCCTCCCACATTCACACTGACATCCTGCACATGTTCATGGTCATAAACATTAAGTATTTAAGGTTTAATTCATTTTCTTTCAGTTTTATTTTTACTTATTGTTTTGTTATAGATTAATTAATCTATTTTGTTATAGATTGAAACTTGAAAAGACTTTTATTTGTAATTTGTATTAGATTTATATTCAGCTTTGTGTTACAGCAGCTTGTGTCTGTAATGCAGAAACCTGGCTTTAGGGAGGAAAAGGCCTGGATTATGTGGATTAGGTGAAATCCTGCTTTCTCAGATTAACTGACACCCAAACACACACACACACACACACACACACACACACACACACACACACACACACACACACACACACACACACCCAACACACACACACACACACAAACTCACAAACTCACAACGGCACAAAGTTTTACATTTCATTTACAAATTATTATTATTATTATTATTATTATTATTATTATTATTATTATTATTATTATTATTAATATTACTACTACTACTACTACTACTACTACTACTAATAATAATAATAATAATAATAATAATAATAATAGGTTTATTAGCTCAAGTAACCAATAAAATATGAATCCGATGTATATTATTTTCTAGGAAAATATATATATATATATATTTTTTATTTTAGTGTTTAATGCTATTCCAGATAAATATTGGTAACAGATGCAAAAATATAAAATTTAAGTTTTCTACTCTACTTTAAGAAACTGACAAGGCATGAATGAATCAATGAATCAATGAATCAATCAATCAATAAACTTGTGAAGATCTTAAAGTGTTATTCCACAAACCTGCCAGGAACAGCACTAATGACCACAGTCAGTTACCTCAGTCACACTGTGATGTCACAGTTTCACATCATAAATTACTGCCACTAAGTGAGATGTGTTCATCTGACAGTTGAGCGAGAAGAGGCACAGACCTCAGACTGAGGATGATGATAATCATGATGATCATGATGATGTGGATCACAGTCGGTAAGTGGCCATGTTTATGTACTCAAGCCAGACACAGGATAAGTATTATTTTATGTATTATTGTTTAGAATAATTAATTAACTAAATATTTAGAATACGCTTTAGTAAACTTCTTTATGTGTCAGACTCTAATTCTTGATATTAGTTTCTACACAGAACAGTGATGTCTCTCAGCCTGACCCATGGATCTCTGCTGGTGTTGGTGAGAACGTGACTCTGAGCTGCTTTAAGTTGAACGACAATAACCCTGGATCTGTCGTTTGGTACAAACACAAAGTCGGACACGAGCCTCGCATAATAGTCGCAGTTCAACATGAACCCCTTTATGAAAATGAGTTCAAACCACCAAAATTCAGCATCGAGAATGACAAAAAAAGCTGCCATTTAAAAATAACTAACGTGGAACCATCAGATGAAGCCGTGTATTACTGTGGATACAGAATATTTTTAACGAGGTTTGGAAACGGAACATTTTTATCAGTCAAAGGTAAAAAATGAATTTACTTCATTTTACTATTAACCATTGGGTGTCAGATTTACTCATTAAATCACATGTCTGTGGTCAGTGGATGTACTGATATTCTTATGATATGGTTATTTATTTATTTATTCATTGATGTGTTTCACTTAAAAACTAAAAATACTCCACACTTGCATCTGTTTCCCGACAATCCATTTCAATATGATTTCTCTAATGTACAAAAAAAGTATAATATATAACTGATATAATGACCTGAATGTCATTAACAGGTACTGTAGATGTAAAAGTGAGGGTGTGGCAACACAACGTGTGGGACTCCGTCCCTGCAGGAGCCTCAGTGACTCTGCAGTGCTCGGTTCTCTCTGAGAGCAGAGCAGCAGAACTCCAAGTGCTCTGGTTCAGAGCTGCTCCACCACAATCCCATCCTCAAATCATTTACACTCATCACAACAGCAGCCGTCAGTGTGAGATCGACTCTTCTACACACACCTGTGTGTACAACTTCTCCAAGAACATCCTCAGCCTCAATGATACTGGAACTTACTACTGCGCTGTGCTCCTGTGTGGGAAGATCATCTTCGGGAACGGGACACCAGTACAGATGGGTAAGAACACATTCACTTAATTAAAATATGAGACAATAAATTTCTTATTTTTTTATTAATTTTTTAACATTGATATTCTGATCACTAACATGACATCGGTATTATCACAGGGACGTACAATCACATATAGAGTTTATATCCTCATCAGATTTTGTAATATACAGTGTGCACACACACACACACAGACGCACACACACACTACATATAAAGCCCACTGTAAGACAGATATAAAATATCTACATTCAGTGCAGTTGTATATTTAACATATATACATTTAGCTTCACTATAATTTATTCATTCATTCATTCATTCATTCATTCATTTTCTACCGCTTTATCCGAACTTCTCGGGTCACGGGGAGCCTGTGCCTATCTCAGGCGTCATCGGGCATCAAGGCAGGATACACCCTGGACGGAGTGCCAACCCATCGCAGGGCACACACACACTCTCATTCACTCATTCACACACTACGGACAATTTTCCAGAGATGCCAATCAACCTACCATGCATGTCTTTGGACTGGGGGAGGAAACCGGAGTACCCGGAGGAAACCCCCGAGGCACGGGGAGAACATGCAAACTCCGCACACACAAGGCGGAGGCGGGAATCGAACCCCAACCCTGGAGGTGTGAGGCGAACGTGGTACCCACTAAGCCACCGTGCCCCCTCACTATAATTTAATTTTATTTAATAATAATATATTAAAGTGGGATAAAAAGTGGGTCATATTTGTCCTTTATAAATGATCTCAGTCATGGTGATGGACTGTATACTTAAATCCAGAACAGGTTTAAAACACACTTGTTATAGATAATGTTTTTTGTAATATACAGCACAATGTACATCTTTATTATAATTTCTTCTATGTTTAAGCTACAGAAAAATCTACGGATCCTGTAGTGATCTACCTCGCTGTAGCTTTGGGAGTGTGTGTGCTTGTGATCGTTGCTCATATCGCAACCTGTAGAGGTGAGTCTTCGTTATGTGTTGTATAGAAACTTAATTATTCAGTATAATACAAATAATACATATATCTAAGGCAGCCTGGGAAACACTTCAGATGATAAAAATGTTTGCTAAATTTTGTACCTAGATTTTTTGATTATTGAGATTATTATATTTAGATTTATTGTGAGATGTTGAGCATAATATAGCTTTTATTTATTTATTTATTTATTTATTTATTTATTTATTTATTTATTTATTAATTTATTTATTTTTTCTCTATTTTTTCTCTTATTTATTTCATTTCTTAAGCCACAGAAAGATGGGATGATTTTTCTCACATTGCCACACATTTACTTTCAAAATTATTTCTTATTTAAACAAAAAGATTCTATATTAAATACATTACATAGATATTGTATGAACATATTTTTTCCTTTTAAAGGGAAATCTCAAGAATGTAAAGTAAAGAAAACAGAAAATAAGGTAACTAATGTTGAGATTCTTCTCCTTTTGCCAATTCTTCTTCTTCTTCTCCTTAATCTACTTTTTTTCTTTCTTTTCTTGACATTCTTATTATGTTGCTTCATATGTCACAATAACAAAAGCCTTATTTGATTTGGATTTATTTAAGCGATTGCTAATAAACTTCCTGAAAATGTCTGTTTTATCGTTCTGTCAGTAATAATATTCATGTTAGACTTAAACCTTAAAATACAAAAAAAAAACAAAAAAAAAAAAAAAAAAAAACCCACAATCGGATGAAAGAGATTTGATGATTTCCTGTCTGAATTACTTTACCTGGGGGGCACGATGGCTTAGTGGTTAGCACGTTCGCCTCACACCTCCAGGATTGGGGTTCGATTGCCGCCTCCGCCTTGTGTGTGTGGAGTTTGCATGTTCTCCCCGTGCCTTGGGGGTTTCCTCCGGGTACTCCGGTTTCCTCCCCCGGTCCAAAGACATGCATGGTAGGTTGATTGGAATCTCTGGAAAATTGTCCGTAGTGTGTGAGTGTGTGTGTGAATGAGAGTGTGTGTGCCCTGTGATGGGTTGGCACTCCGTCCAGGGTGTATCCTGCCTCGATGCATGAGACCCGAGAAGCTAGGATAAGCGATAGAAAATTAATGAATTACTTTACCTTAAAAACTAATCAGCTCAAATAAGGCTAAATGTCACAATATGCTAATATTTGCATCATTGACCTACACTGTAGAATAAAACACAACTTTTTAATAAATAAATCTCTCCTATCTGTTCCCACAGAGCCGTGATGCTGGGGAGCTGAATTATGTTGCCTCACTGATTAATAAAAAGACAGGAAAGACAGAACGAGCTCACGATAACATTTATACTGAAGTGATTTACTCTTCTGTGTCTTAGATAATAGACGTCATTTATTTTCTCATGTTAGTTACTCTCATATGTATAGTCTTCATTTCCTGATAGAAAATCATTAACATGCCATAAATAAATAAATAAATAAATGTGTAGTGTTTGTAGTGACAGTCTCATAGTATTCCAAGAGTAAAAAATTTTTTTTTTTTTGTATTTTTTTTTTTTTACATTTCTTATCTTTTTTTTTCTTTTTCTTATCTACAGTTATCAAGTATCAGGTGAGAGAAAAAAAAAGATAATAGCCATTAAGTATGAATTACGCTTTTAATAATATTTCAATTCAGTTCAGTTCATAATAAGTTCACATAAGTGCTTAAATCTCTTTACAATGAAAAAGTGTCAAAGGTTGTGTTTTTATTTATTTATTTATTTTTTTTTTTTAAATGCAAAAGATAAGGAAAGAAGTGCTATTTAAAGTGTTTCCTGAATTAGTAGGTCTTCAACCGCTGCTTTAAAATAGCCAGTGACTCAGCTGTCCGGACCTCTAGGGGAAGGTCATTCCACCACCTTATTCATGAGCCACTTCAAATAGCACTTCCTTTCCTGTTTGTTGTATGTGTGTATACACACACACACACACACACACACACACACACACACACACACACACACACACACACACACACATATACACACACACACATACACACACACATACACACACAAAAAAATCAGTGTTTTAGACTCATGGTATCTTAAGTATGTAACCTAGTGAACCAGAGTTAATGTATTCAATAGTAGAGACTTGAGGACTTTTGTACGTCGCTCTGGATAAGGGGGTCTGCCCATTGCTGTAAATGTAAATGTAATCTAAATGTAAATATGCATTTTGCAGAAGGTTCAGTGTAGAACAATAAAAACAAAAGGCTGTTGATGACAACCAATGACAGGATATTGTACTCATAATTTCCTTATGCTGTGTACAAGCCAGATTTCCACACGTGTTCAAGTAACAAGTTAGAAGACATCTCAGATACACAATGTAGGTCCATGTGCTTACAAACTGCATTCACCAAACAAGGGGATTATTTACTTTAATGGCATCATTTTGCTTTATTTACCTCATTTATCCAGCTGGGCATTTGAGAGATAAGGGCCTTGATCAGGGTCCCAGGAGCAGCAGTTTGTTGGACCTTGAATTTGAACTCATAACCTTCTGAACAGTAGTTCAGTAACTTGCGACATGGGATATGGTAGCATAGTGGTTAATGTGTTGAACTACTCTTCAGAAGGTTTAAGTCCACCAAGCTGCCATGGCTACCGGGCTCCTAAGCAAGGCCTTTGATGTTCAGTCGTATAAAAAAATGTAAGTTGCTCTGGATAAAGGTGTCTCCTTCTTCCCCCTATAAGTATTGGATATCCACACTTCAGATAAAACCCAGAGAGATTAATATCAATCTAGGGTTCAAAACAAATTTATTCATCTATTCATTCTATACCACATGAGATGGGAATACAATCTGGATTTATAGCATCCTAACAGCATGTGTTTAGGAGATGGGAGCAAACAAGAGGAACCCAGAGGAACCTTCCATAGATATGAGGCCAGCATGAAAAACTCCATATGCATTAAGAGCTTAGTGTATAATTAATATCACTGCAAAAATCAAGGCAAACATTTGTGATAATGAAGATTAGACTGAATGTCTCACAGTATGTAGATTTGTTGAGTTTATCAAATTATTATTATTATAGTTGTAATTACCAGAATATGGGATATGGGTTCTCTCAGATATTATTGTAAGAAGTTCAGTAGTATATGTTGTCCCTCCCCTTAGCTTCTGAATAAATTGAGTTAAATTATATTTTGAATGGACATCAAATTCTTTACACTGTTATACAAGCTGAACACTCACTCACTACTTTAAACTGGAGCACAGTGTCATTTCTTAAGTGTTGTCACATGTAAAGATATAATGTGAGAGGTGTACTTACTTCTGTCAGATACTATATATATATAAAGCCCATTATAAGACACATACATATCCTACATTCAGTGCAGTCGTATATTTAACATATACAATGTTGTACTTATGTTATAATGTATTAAAGTCAAATAAACAGTCGTATTTGTCCTTTATATGTGTGTCTGTGGGGGGGCGGGGTGGGGTGGGGTTTGAGAGAGAGAGAGAGAGAGAGAGAGAGAGAGAGAGAGAGAGAGAGAGAGAGAGAGAGAGAGAGAATATGATTGGTTAGCGTCACAGTGGTGAAGGCAGAGAGACATTAAAGCCTGAATTAATCCCCTCCCACATTCACACTGACATCCTGCACATGTTCATGGTCATAAACATTCAGTATTTAAGGTTTTTTTTTATTTGTAATTTTCTCTTTATTTAAATTTGTTTACATTTTTTCCAAGCAATATTAGCCTTATGATTGTGCTGATAAATTAAATCATAGATTAATTTAAATCTATATGAAACTTGTGTAGGATTGTAGAACTTCTGCTCAGTCCTGATGTATTAGCTTAGAGATTTATATTCAGCTTTGTGTTACAGCAGCTTGTGTCTGTAATGCAGAAACCTGGCTTTAGGGAGGAAAAGGCCTGGATTATGTGGATTAGGTGAAATCCTGCTTTCTCAGATTAACTGACACCCAAACACACACACACCCAACACACACACATATACATACACACACACATACACACACACACACACTCGCACACACAGAGATACACAGGTCTTAGTGACTTATACTCACTGCTAAACACACACACAGATACACGCGGGTAAGTGAACATGTGACTTGTTCCAGCCAATCAGATGAAAATCTCCAGTATAAAATTCAGTTGTTTGGTTCTCTCAATACTTACAAACACCTCAACTCAAGGATTGTGTGTTTTACGAAGATGTATCTACTCTGGATTGTGTTATTTCTTCAAATGTGTAAGTTTTACACGTGAGTTGATATCATTTAATACTGTATTTCATCAGTCACACTGGATCTGACTTGAACTGGTTTTCTAGTTCCAGCCCACGCTGAGGATTTTAACCAAACGTCGTTTGTCTGGGTGAAGTCTGGAGGACGTGTGACTCTGAACTGCACGTTTCGAGAAAAAGTCAGTAAAGAACTTATAGTTTGGTACAAGCAACAATTTGGTCAGATGCCTGAGGAAGTGAGGAAAACAACAGCACTGATAGACACCCAAACTTCACCTGAGTTCAGCTCAAGATTTAAAGTAGATGAAATCGTGAATGGAATTTCTTTAACAATTCTACAAACAAAGAAACCTGATGAAGGATTGTATTTCTGTGGCATATATAGCTGGGGCCATTTTGAATTTTCCAATGGAACATTTGTAGCTGTGACAGGTAACACACACACACACACACACACACACACAGTCACATGTACATATAAATGTATATACAGAGTGTTTAAAGAGTGTTTTATCTTAAGATGGATTTTTCCAATAGTTAGTTAGTGGTGTAAAAATACTGAGATTTGAAAATAAAAATCCACCTTTTAATAAATGTAACATACAATTTCAAAAGTTTTTTCATCATCATTCTATCAAGAATCACTGCCGCTATTGAAAACATGGCTGTTGTATTATCTGTAATCAAGAATTATGTAAGAAATATACAAAACAAATAGAAATAAAAAGAAAAAGAAATTAAGAAAAAAAAAGAGAGAAACAATTTTTGTGTTGCTAAATATGCATACAAATCATTTTTATTGTTTGCTATGTGGTAAATGTGAGGATTATTTTATGACAATCTGTATATATATTTATGTTTTCTTTAATATATGATGTATTTATTTTATATTTTATCTCCCCATTCAACAAGACATACAATAAATATCTTCACTTAGTGACTAAACATGACTTAAATGCCTTTCTAGAGTATAATTATTAAATAATGAGTAATTTTCTTTAATGTGAGCTTATGTCATTCTCTAACACTGTGGAGCTTATGTCACTAAAACAAATTCCTCTCATGTGTAAACATTCCTAGAAATAAAGCTCTTTCTGATTCTAATTCTGATTCTGATATAGACCTGTTTCTCGTGTCCATGTTCACTACTGAACGTCTTCCTCGTGTCTCACTCCACTGTGGTGTTAATATGAAGCTCATATGAAAGTAGACACTCAGGACTTTAAGGATTTGTCGTGTTTCATCACTATTCCTGTTTTTATCTACAACACTAGAGGTGATATATTCATACAAAAGTATTTTTCTCCACACAGATGTTTGTATCTTCAGAGTAAATGTTGATCTCAAACCCATTTCTGCTCTCTGAGAAGCTCAGAGTGTTTGTTCATCTAAAAAGCAGCTCAGGTTTCTCTTCGACACTAAAATTCAGTGTAAGATCATCAACAGAGGGAAAAACACACGTCTAAAACACACCGAAAGAACGACAGAGTCCTGACTCACTTTAGATCGGACTCACAGACACGACATCAGACTTTTATTTACACTGAATAAAAACGTCCCATATGTTCGTTTACTAAATAATTAATTACATGTTTAATGTTAAATTTGTGATTAATCAATTCCTTATTAAGATTTTATTTTAATAACGTATATTAAGATTCCTTCAGTAAAGAATTTATTAATAGTAGAAATTATGAATTATTTAGTCTTTGTTCGTAGAATTTTTTGTAGAATTCGTAGAATTTTTCGTAGAATTAAACTGTTTTTGTCTTTGTAAAGTTCTGTACACAGCATTATTAGGAATCTAGTAACTAGTGAGCTGTGTATAAATAGTTACAATCTAAATTGTCTGTGTCTGTATCACACTGATCAGATGACAGAGATGTAAAAGTGAGTGTGTGGCAGCGCGGCGTGTCTGACTCGGTTCCTGCAGGAGCCTCAGTGACTCTGCAGTGCTCGGTTCTCTCTGAGAGCAGAGCAGCAGAACTCCAAGTGCTCTGGTATAGAGCTGCTCCACCACAATCCCATCCTCAAATCATTTACACTCATCACAACAGCAGCCATCAGTGTGAGAGCGACTCTTCTACACACACCTGTGTGTACAACTTCTCCAAGAACATCCTCAGCCTCAATGATACTGGAACTTACTACTGCGCTGTGCTCCTGTGTGGGAAGATCATCTTCGGGAACGGGACATCAGTACAGATGGGTAAGAACGCATTCACTCAAAGTATGAGACAATAAATTTCTTATTTTTTTATTCATTTTTTAACATAAATATTCTGATCACTAACATGACATCGGTATGATCACGGGGACGTACAATCACAGATAGAGTTTATATCCTCATCAGATTTTGTACAGTGTGCTACTTGAACACACACACACATACAAATACAGATACACACAAACACACCGACACACCAACAGACAGAAAAATCCAGAACAGGTTTAAAACATACTTGTTATAGATCATGTTTTCTGTAATATACAGCACAATGTACATCTTTATTATAATTTCTTCTATGTTTAAGCTACAGAAAAATCTACGGATCCTGTAGTGATCTACCTCGCTGTAGCTTTGGGAGTGTGTGTGCTTGTGATCGTTGTTCATATCGCAACCTGTAAAGGAAGAAACTGTGAATGTTTCACTGGTGAGTCTTTATTATGTGTTGTATAGAAACTTAATTATTCAGTATAATACAAATAATACATATATCTAAGGCAGCCTGGGAAACACTTCAGATGATAAAAATGTTTGCTAAATTTTGTACCTAGATTTTTTGATTATTTAGATTATTATATTTAGATTAATTGTGAGATGTTGAGCATAATATAGGTTTCATTTTTATTTATTTATTTTTTCTCCATAAGCCACAGAAAGATCAGATGATTTTTCTCACATCGCCACACATTTACATTCAAAATAATTTCTTATTTAAACGAAAACATTCTATATTGAATACATTATATAGATATTGTATGAACATTTTTTTTCTTTTTAAAGGGAAATCTCAAGAATGTAAAGTAAAGAAAACAGAAAATAAGGTAACTAATGTTGAGATTCTTCTCTTTTCCCCTCTTTTTCTTTTTCTATTTTTTTTCTTTTCTTAGCATTCTTATTATGTTGCTTCAGATTTCACAATAACAAAAGCTTTATTTGATTTGGATTTAAGGGGGGCATGGTGGCTTAGTGGTTAGCACGTTCACCTCACACCTCCAGGGTCGGGGGTTAGATTCCAGCCTCAGCCTTGTGTGTGTGGAGTTTGCATGTTCTCCCCGTGCCTCGGGGGTTTCCTCCGGGTACTCCGGTTTCCTCCCCTGGTCCAAAGACATGCATGGTAGGTTGATTGGCATCTCTGGAAAATTGTCCGTAGTGTGTGAGTGTGTGAATGAATGAGAGTGTGTGTGTGCCCTGCGATGGGTTGGCACTCCGTCCAGGGTGTATCCTGCCTCGATGCCCGATGATGCCTGAGATAGGCACAGGCTCCCCGTGACCCGAGAAGTTCGGATAAGCGGTAGAAAATGAATGAATGAATTACTTTACCTTAAAAACTAATCCAGCTCAAATAAGGCTAAATGTCCCAATATGCTAATAGTTGCATCATTGACCTACACTGTAGAATAAAACACAACGTTTTAATAAATAAATCTCTCCTATCTGTTCCCACAGAGCCGTGATGCTGGGGAGCTGAATTATGTTGCCTCACTGATTAATAAAAAGACAGGAAAGACAGAACGAGCTCACGATAACATTTATACTGAAGTGATTTACTCTTCTGTGTCTTAGATAATAGACGTCATTTATTTTCTCATGTTAGTTACTCTCATATGTATAGTCTTCATTTCCTGATAGAAAAGCATTAACATGTCATAAATAAGTAAGTAAATAAATAAATAAATAAATAAATAAATAAATAAATAAACAAACAAAAAAACAAATAAATAAATAAATAGTGTTTGTAGTGACAGTCTCATAGTATTCCAAGAGTAAAACATATTTTTTAGCATTTTTATTTTATTTCTTATCTTTTTTTTAATCTACAATTATTGAGTACCAGGTGTGAAAAAAAAAAAAAAAGATTGTATTTTAGCTCGCAAGAAAATATTAGCCATTAAGTATAAAGTACGCTTTTAATAATATTTCAATTCATTTCAGTTCAATTCATTTGTCTAGTGTTTTATCCAAGCAGCTTTACAGAAGTATAGAAATATTTAAAAGTTTAAAATTAAGTTACTATATACAGATTATCTATATAACCTTTATCTCTATTATCAAGTCTGAGGTGATGGTGGTGAGGAAAAACTCCCTGAGATGATATGAGGAAGAAATCTTGAGAGGAACCAGACTCAAAAGTGAACTTCATCCTCATTTAGTGACACCAACTCAGAACACTGGGAGTTCTGAAGTGACGTTTATAGCTCGAGAGAGAGTGAGATAAAATATGCCTCGCTGTGTGCGTCACCTGCCTCACTGTGTGCGTCACGTGCCTTGCTCCCCCAACCTGGATCTCGCCGGGATCGTGGTCCCCTCAGATACGGGATTGGCACGTCGGGAGCCGCGCCTCGAGGGGGGGGGGTACTGTCAGGATCCAGCCCGGACTTAGGCCACATGCTTTTGTTGATGTTTGGTGTTCACATGTCTGCCCCACCCTTGTCTCTTCCTCCCTGCCTCTGCACACTTGTTCCTCATGTGTCTAATTGTTGTTAGTATTTAGTTTAGCCGTGTTGCCTTAATCAGCGTGGAATCCTCTGATGTTGTCTGTTGTTGTCATCTGTTGTCTTGTCTCTAGTCTGTGTCTCTGTTTCGTATTTTTTTTACTTCTTAAACCCAGTTTATTTTACGCTATCCTGCATTTGGGTCTGTTTTATCCCCGCGTTGCTGACAGCATCAACTTTTTTTTCTTTTCTATGTGTTGTCCTTTTTGTTGTTGTTGTTGCTGTTAAAAAACAAATAAAAATATAATAAAAAAAATGTCAATTATTTTATGTACTTTTCAACTTTGACCTAGAGTTCAGGGATCATGTTGGTAAGGAGCAAGTTTTTAAAAAAAATATGCAGCAGTAAAAACAGTTATTCTAAAGAAAGATGTTTAAAACACGATGCCTCGATTTAGACGTAAATGAAAATATTTAAAAACGTAGGTTTTAATCCTCAGTTGTTTGTTGTTCAGTTTTCCCGCCTAATGAAATCACCTTTACCTCCAACATGAGGACATCAACCAAACAGGTAACAGTAGTACTGAATGTCCTGAACCAACTGGGTGAAATGTGGATAAAAAATATAAATAAATAAATAAATAAATAAATAAATAAATAAATAACATAGAAAAGGTTCTTTATTAATCTTCTTTATTACCGATTTGAGTGGAATGATGATAAGAACTTCTGCTTAAAGTTACATTTTGCTGTGAGGTTAAATGGATCTGGACCTCTGCATGAAGATATACATTTTCCTCATAGACATAAAAATAGCTAGTGAAGGTAATGAGGAGAAACAAAATCTAAAATATCATATTCCAAAAAAGAAAGAATCTGTTTTAAAGTTATTTTCTTAATATATTTTTTCGTCCTTTTATAGTTATATAGAAGATATAGAAGTTTATAGAAACAAATGAAACAGACAAGCAAAAACTTGTGGTGAACAAAACCATTGTACAAAAATAGAATCATAGCAGAAAAGGAAATTTAACTCATGACTTGAAGCAGCCAATCAGATAAAAGCTTCTGGAACAGAAAACTCAGTGCCTTCATCATCAGGTCACTTTTCAGCAGCTCCACCTTGAGGGTGCTTCCCTGTCTAAAGATGATGCCTCTGTGGATTCTTGTCTTA
>NC_062534.1:2711386-2728886 GCF_022655615.1 Tachysurus fulvidraco
AGACAAGAATCACATTAAAATAATTGACATTTTTTTAATTATATTTTTGTTTTTTAACAGCAACAACAACAACAACAAAAAGGACAACACTTAGAAAAGAAAAAAAGTGGATGCTGTCAGCAACACGGGGATAAAACAGACCCAAATGCAGGATAGCGTAAAATAAACTGGGTTTAAGAAGTAAAAAAAAAACACGAAACAGGGACACAGACTAGAGACAAGACAACAGATGACAACAACAGACATCAGAGGATTCCACGCTGATTAAGGCAACACGGCTAAACTAAATACTAACAACAATTAGACACATGAGGAACAGGTGTGCAGATGCAGGGAGGAAGAGACAAGGGCAGAGCAGACATGTGAACACCAAACATCAACAAAAGTATGTGGCCAATGTCCGGGCTGGATCCTGACAGTACCCCCCCTCGAGGCGCGGCTCCCGACGTGCCAATCCCGTATCTGAGGGGACCACGATCCCGGCGAGATCCAGGTTGGGGGAGCAAGGCACGTGACGCACACAGTGAGGCAGGTGAGGCACACAGCGAGGCATATTTTCTCTCACTCTCTCTCGAGCTATAAACGTCACTTCAGAACTCCCAGTGTTCTGAGTTGGTGTCACTAAATGAGGATGAAGTTCACTTTTGAGTCTGGTTCCTCTCAAGATTTCTTCCTCATATCATCTCAGGGAGTTTTTCCTCACCACCGTCACCTCAGACTTGATCATTAGAGATAAAGGTTATATAGATAATCTGTATATAGTAACTTAATTTTAAACTTTTAAATATTTCTATACTTCTGTAAAGCTGCTTGGATAAAACACTAGACAAATGAATTGAACTGAAATGAATTGAAATATTATTAAAAGCGTACTTTATACTTAATGGCTAATATTTTCTTGCGAGCTAAAATACAATCTTTTTTTTTTTTTTCACACCTGGTACTCAATAATTGTAGATTAAAAAAAAGATAAGAAATAAAATAAAAATGCTAAAAAATATGTTTTACTCTTGGAATACTATGAGACTGTCACTACAAACACTATTTATTTATTTATTTGTTTATTTATTTGTTTATTTATTTATTTATTTATTTATTTATTTATTTATGACATGTTAATGATTTTCTATCAGGAAATGAAGACTATACATATGAGAGTAACTAACATGAGAAAATAAATGACGTCTATTATCTAAGACACAGAAGAGTAAATCACTTCAGTATAAATGTTATCGTGAGCTCGTTCTGTCTTTCCTGTCTTTTTATTAATCAGTGAGGCAACATAATTCAGCTCCCCAGCATCACGGCTCTGTGGGAACAGATAGGAGAGATTTATTTATTAAAACGTTGTGTTTTATTCTACAGTGTAGGTCAATGATGCAACTATTAGCATATTGGGACATTTAGCCTTATTTGAGCTGGATTAGTTTTTAAGGTAAAGTAATTCATTCATTCATTTTCTACCGCTTATCTGAACTTCTCGGGTCACGGGGAGCCTGTGCCTATCTCAGGCATCATCGGGCATCGAGGCAGGATACACCCTGGACGGAGTGCCAACCCATCGCAGGGCACACACACACTCTCATTCATTCATTCACACACTCACACACTAGGGACAATTTTCCAGAGATGCCAATCAACCTACCATGCATGTCTTTGGACCAGGGGAGGAAACCGGAGTACCCGGAGGAAACCCCCGAGGCACGGGGAGAACATGCAAACTCCACACACACAAGGCTGAGGCGGGAATCTAACCCCCGACCCTGGAGGTGTGAGGTGAACGTGCTAACCACTAAGCCACCATGCCCCCCTTAAATCCAAATCAAATAAAGCTTTTGTTATTGTGAAATCTGAAGCAACATAATAAGAATGCTAAGAAAAGAAAAAAAATAGAAAAAGAAAAAGAGGGGAAAAGAGAAGAATCTCAACATTAGTTATAAAAGTTCCACTGGAAAAATAAAATTTGCCCCATGTGTATGCTCCACAGAGATACAATCCTTCTTCACGTTTCTTCATTTGTACAATCGATAAAGAAGTCCCATTGATGATTTTCTCTACTTTAAACCTTAAGGAGTCGAACTTCGGGGAAATTTGTATGTTTCTATTTGCTATAATTTTCCCCACTTCCTGAGGCATCTCTCCAAAGGTTTGTTTGTACCAAGCCACAAGTTCCTTATTGTGCGTATCTTGAAACCTGCAGTTCAGAGTCACACCTTGTCCAGACTTCACCGAGACAAACGATAATCGGTTAAAATCCTCAGCGTGGGCTGGAACTAAAAAAACAATTCAAGTCAGATCTGGTGCAATAAAAGAAATATGTAGACATTTTAGCATTTTAAATATTTTTTTAAAAAAATGTAGACTTACATATTGTGTTAAGAGATAAAACAATAATCCAGAGTGGAGACATCATAAACCACATGATCCTTAGGTCAAGATGTTTGAAAGTATTAGAGAGCCAAACCTCTGAATTTTATACTGAAGACTTTCATCTGATTGGCTGGAACAAGTCACATGTTCACTTTAAATTTCCATTACACCTACATGTGTGTTTGTAACTCACACATTGGCCAGCAGAAGTCAGTGATGAAAAGTGCACTAAAACTAGGAACAAGTTCAGATAGATGTGCTGACCTTAGACACGCTTTTAATTAAAACTAAACTGAATTCAGAAACATCTTTAATGTTCTAGTTCGTGTTAGTAAACTTAACCCTTTGACTCTATACTATACAGTTAAAAAAGGGAAATGATTTATAATCAAGCTCTTAGGTCATCAGAATCTGGTTCCTCTCAAAGTTTTACCTCATGACGTCTCTGGGTGCTTTTCTTTGCCGCTGCAGAGCTCGGGCTTGCTTATTAAATATAAATAAAAAAATTATATCCAAAATGTATAATATACATTTTACATATTATTTCTGTAAAGCTTGTACATTTTGTTATACAAATTAAAATTTAACTAAATTTAATCAGTAGCTTGGGGAGGGGGGGGGGTGTTCAACATATTCTACTGAACTGCATATGGAGTTTTTCATGCTGGCCTCATATCTATGGAAGGTTCCTCTGGGTTCCTTTTGTTTGCTCCCATCTCCTAAACACATGCTGTTAGGATGCTATAAATCCAGATTGTATTCCCATCTCATGTGGTATAGAATGAATAGATGAATAAATTTGTTTTGAAACCTAGATTGTTATTAATCTCTCTGGGTTTTATCTGAAGTGTGGATATCCAATACTTATAGGGGGAAGAAGGAAACACCTTTATCCAGAGCAACTTACATTTTTTATACGACTGAACATCAAGGGCCTTGCTTAGGAGCCCGGTAGCCATGGCAGCTTGGTGGACTTAAACTTTCTGACCAGTACTTCAACACCTTAACCACTAGGCTACCATATCCCATGTCGCAAGTTACTGAACTACTGATCAGAAGGTCATGAGTTCAAATTCAAGGTCCAACAAACTGCTGCTCCTGGGACCCTGATCAAGGCCCTTAACTCTCAAATGCCCAATTGGATAAATGAGGTAAATAAAGCATAAGGATGCCATTCATGTAAATATCCCCTTGTTTGGTGAATGCAGTTTGTAAGCACATGGACCTTCATTGTGTATCTGAGATGTCTTCTAACTTGTTACTTGAACACGTGTGGAAATCTGGCTTGTACACAGCATAAGGAAATTACAAGTACAATATCCTGTCATTGGTTTTCATCAACAGCCTTCTGTTCTACGCTGAACCTTCTGCAAAATGCATATTTACATTTAGATTACATTTACATTTACAGCATTGGGCAGACCCCCTTATCCACAGCGAAGTACAAAAGTCCTCAAGTCTCTACTATTGAAGACATTAACTCTGGTTCACTAGGTTACATACTTAAGATACCATGAGTCTAAAACACTGCTGATTTTTTTAATTTTTTTATTTTTTTATTTTGTGTGTGTGTGTGTGTGTTTGTGTGTGTGTGTGTGTGTGTGTGTTTGTGTGTGTGTGTGTGTGTGTGTGTGTGTGTGTGTGTGTGTATGTGTGTGTGTGTGTGTGTGTATATACACACATACAACAAACAGGAAAGGAAGTGCTAGTTGAAGTGGTTCATGAATAAGGTGGTGGAACGATCTTCCCCTAGAGGTCCGGACAGCTGAGTCACTGGCTATTTTAAAGCAGCGGTTGAAGACCTACTTATTCAGGAAACACTTCAAATAGCACTTCTTTCCTTATCTTTTGCATTTAAAAACAAAGAAACAAAACACAACCTTTGACACGTTTTCATTGTAACTTTGAACAAATGTTTCAAACTCATGGTATCTTAAATATGTAACCTAGTGAAGCAGCATTAATGTATTCAATGTTAGAGATTTAAGCACTTATGTGAACTTATTATGAACTAAACTGAATTGAAATATTATTAAAAGCGTACTTTATACTTAATGGCTAATATTATCTTTTTTTTCTCTCTCTCATCTGATACTTGATAACTGTAGATAAGAAAGAAAAAAGAGAAGAAATGTAAAAAAGAATGCAAAAAAAATAAGTTTTTACTCTTGGAATACTCTGAGACTGTCACTACAAACACTACACATTTATTTATTTGTTTGTTTGTTTGTTTGTTTGTTTGTTTGTTTATGACATGTTAATGATTTTTTATCAGGAAATGAAGACTATACATATGAGAGTAATTAACATGAGAAAATAAATGACATCTATTTTCTAAGACACAGAAGAGTAAATCACTTCAGTATAAATGTTATCGTGAGCTCTTTCTGTCTTTCCTGTCTTTTTATTAATCAGTGAGGCAACATAATTCAGCTCCCCAGCATCACGGCTCTGTGGGAACAGATAGGAGAGATTTATTTAATAAAAAGTTGTGTTTTATTACATAGTGTAGGTCAATGATGCAAATATTAGCATATTGTGACATTTAGCCTTATTTAAGCTGATTAGTTTTTAAGGTAAAGTAATTAATTGATTCATTCATTTTCTACCGCTTATCTGAACTTTCTCGGGTCACAGCGAGTCTCGGGCGTCATCGGGCATCGAGGCAGGATACACCCTGGACGGATTGCCAACCCTTCGCAGGGCACACACACACTCTCATTCACTCACACACTACGGACAATTTTCCAGAGATGCCAATCAACCTACCATGCATGTCTTTGGACCGGGGAGGAAACTGGAGTACCTGGAGGAAACCCCCGAGGCACGCGGAGAACATGCAAATAAGGCGGAGGTGGGAATCGAACCCCCAACCCCGGAGGTGTGAGGTGAACGTGCTAACCACTAAGCAATCGTGCCCCCCAGGTAAAGTAATTCAGACAGGAAATCATCAAATCTCTTTCATCCAATTGTGTTTTTTTTTTTTTTTTGTATTTTAAGGTTTAAGTCTAACAGGAATATTATTACTGACTGAACGATAAAACAGACGTTTTCAGGAAGCTTGTTATTAATCGCTTAAATACCCAAGTACAATAAATCCAAATCAAATAAGGCTTTTGTTATTGTGAAATATGAAGCAACATAATAAGAATGTTAAGAAAAGAAAGAAAAAAAAGAAGAAGAAGAAGAAGAAGAAGAAGAAGAAGAAGAGGCAAAAGGAGAAGAATCTCAACATTAGTTACCTTATTTTCTGTTTTCGTTACTTTACATTCTTGAGATTTCTCTTTAAAAAGAAAAAAAAATGTTCATACAATATCTATATAATGTTTTTAATATAGAATGTTTTTGTTTAAATAAGAAATCATTTTGAAAGTAAATGTGTGGCGATGTGAGAAAAATCATCTGATCTTTCTGTGGCTTATGGACATCTCACAATTAATCTAAATATAATAATCTAAATAATCAAAAAATCTAGAAACAAAATTTAGCAAACATTTTTATCATCTGAAGTGTTTCCCAGGCTGCCTTAGATATATGTATTATTTGTATTATACTGAATAATTAAGTTTCTATACAACACATAATAAAGACTCACCAGTGAAACATTCACAGTTTCTTTCTTTACAGGTTGCGATATGAACAACGATCACAAGCACACACACTCCCAAAGCTACAGCGAGGTAGATCACTACAGGATCTGTAGATTGTTCTGTAGCTTAAACATACAAGAAATTATAATAAAGATGTACATTGTGCTGTATATTACAAAAAACATTATCTATAACAAGTGTGTTTTAAACCTGTTCTGGATTTAAGTATACAGTCCATCACCATGACTGAGATCATTTATAAAGGACAAATATGACCCACTTTTTATCCCACTTTAATATATTATTATCAAGTAAAATTAAATGATGGTAGTGAAGCTAAATGTATATATGAGAAATATACAACTGCACTGAATGTAGATATTTTATGTCTTACAATGGGCTTTATATGTAGTGTGTGTGTCTTTGTGTGTTGGTGTGTTTGTGTATCTGTCTGTGTGGGTGGGTGTCTGTGTGTGCATATGTACAATATATACGTACCCTGGGCGTCTGTGTGTTGGTGTGTTTGTGTATCTGTTCGTTTGTGTTTGTGTGTGTGTGTGTGTGTGTGTGTGTGTGTGTGTGTGTGTGTGTGTGTGTGTGTGTGTGTGTGTGTGGGGGTGTCGGTGTGTGTGTGTGTGGGTGTCGGTGTGTGTGTGCATATGTATAATATATACATATATATGTGTGAGTGTGTGTGTGTGTGTGTGTGTGTGTGTGTGTGTGTGTGTGTGTGTGTGTTGGTGTGTTTGTGTGTCTGTGTATGTGTGTGTTTCGGCATGTCAGTGCGTGTGTGTGTGTGTGAGTGTGTGTGTGTGTTCAAGTAGCACACTGTATATTACAAAATCTGATGAGGATATAAACTCTATCTGTGATTGTATCAATGTGTATGAATATCTATGTTAAAAAATGAATAAAAAAATAAGAAATTTATTGTCTCATATTTTAATTAAGTGAATGTGTTCTTACCCATTTGTACCGATGTCCCGTTCCCGAAGATGATCTTCCCACACAAGAGCACAGCGCAGTAGTAAGTTCCAGTATCATTGAGGCTGAGGATGTTCTTGGAGAAGTTGTACACACAGGTGTGTGTAGAAGAGTCGCTCTCACACTGATGGCTGCTGTTGTGATGAGTGTAAATGATTTGAGGATGGGATTGTGGTGGAGCAGCTCTGAACCAGAGCACTTGGAGTTCTGCTGCTCTGCTCTCAGAGAGAACCGAGCACTGCAGAGTCACTGAGGCTCCTGCAGGAACCGAGTCCGACACGCCGTGCTGCCACACACTCACTTTTACATCTCTGTCATCTGATCAGTGTGATATAGAAATAAAAGACGGTCATGTACTCAACACTTAAAAAATAAATGAACATTCCTGAAATTATCTATTTATCATTCACATCTATCCATAACGATCAGGTCTGAAGTGACGGTTGTTAGGAAAATCTCCCTGAGATGATATGAGGAAGAAACCTTGAGAGGAACCAGACTCAGAAGTGAACCTCATCCTCATTTGGGTGGCACTGGACAGTTGATAATGTCAATGTGAATAATGTCCTCAATACAACAGTTTATATTCCAGTGGAATTGTGTAACCAAAAGCTCCTGAGGAACTACTGTAACAGGTCAGAGTCATTTCTAAGTTCATTAAAGACTTAATAATTCTTTAAAGTTTCCCTGATGAAGACAAGAGCACAAAGCTGACTGACGCATCGGAAGTTTGGAGACAGTGTCTCCGAATCAACAGCAATCCCACGGGTCACAGATTGTCCATGCAGATCTATCTCCAGCAGAGCGACCACCAAGAGATGAGACTCCAACCAGGGCTGGAGCATCAGGATGGATCATGTAGGTCCAGAAAAAAGCTCAGAACCCTGGGAGCTCTGGAGTGGAATTTACAGCTTGATCCAATGCTTTAATATTTTTTATGAGAGACATTTTCTAATCTACTTTGGTCCAAAATAGTCACCATAGACTTTTTATTTAAGTTCCAGTATAGTTTTCAAAAAAAATAACGTTTTATATAACGATTTTTTAATTAAAACTGAATTGAAAATTTCGATTCAATTAAAAATTTCGGTTGAAAAATCTGTTAAATATGTTCACTGAGTATCGAAATATTTAAGCTCCATAAAATGGGAGTTTCTTATGTTTAATCACCATCATTACTATAGGAAGAAATTGAATGTAAGTAAATTACCTGACACAGCCAAGAACGTTCCATTAGACAGCGTAACGTTCTCCAATGTAAATAATTTCCCACAGTAGTAAAGTCCTTCATGATCCTGTTTTATATTTGGAATTGTCAGAGAAATGCCCTTATCAGTCATCTCCATAATAAAGCCTGAATTCTTGAACTCTGGGGAAAATTTGACCTCCTTATATACTATTCTTTCTCCGATTTTTCGAGGCATCTCTCCGACACTTTGTTTGTACCAAATCACGCTTTCAGTCCTCTGATTGTGTCCGAATGGACAGATAAGGCTAATACATTCTCCGAACCTCACTGAGAGGAACGAAGGACGGAAAAAATCCACCGATCGGGCAGGACCTGGAAAATAAAATAAAAAAGAATAATAATATAAAAAAGAATTTATTTTTATTATCTGCCCCCCGGGTAGTCACATCGAGAGAATTTTTTTTTCCCGAGCAAAGCCTCAGACCAACATTCAGTCTCAAGACAAAACCAATGACATTTCAAACATTTAAAAGCAAATAAAAACATCAGAATTTAGATGAAAGCAATTGTATTAGAAATAACTCCTGAGTAAGGAATTCATTGCAGAAGGTTTACCTTGAAATTCAGTGGAATTGTAAATTCTTTTTTTTAATGTTGGGAAAATAAGTACTGTCCCGGTTTAATCTACTGTTTAGTCATTTATTTCATATGACAGATGAAGAGAAAAAAAATCTTTGTCTACAAAAAATAAAAAATAAAACAAGTCTCCTTGCATTTTGTATTACATTATTACAGTATTACAGAATTCTTAGTAAATTTAAATGCAAAATATTAAAAATATTCTTGAATACTTGTAACATTTAGTCATAAATATTATAGCTTTATTTATACTACATAAAGATGTCATAAATAATAATAATAATAATAATAATAATAATAATAATAATACATAAATAAATAAATACAACTTACACATCATGTATAGAGTTATAGCAATTATCCAGAGTGGAACCATCTTCAGAATAAAAGAACACTCAGGTTGAGCTGCTGAAAAGTGGTCAGATGACGAAAGAACTGAGTGTTTTGCTCCTCAGACTTTCATCTTATTGGCTGCTTCAAGTCACAAGTTACAGAAAAAAAAAAAGTATGTCTACTGTCAGGTCTGGGGCCCCAATGAGATGTAACTAAATCAGGACTAAATAAAAATATTAATTTTATAGTAATATTATATAATTTTAATATTAGTTTTGAGAAAGGTTGTAGAATATATATATATATATATGTGTGTGTGTGTGTGTGTGTGTGTGTGTGTGTGTGTGTGTGTGTGTGTGTGTGTGTGTGTGTGTGTGTCCGTCACCAGCTTTAGCTGTTGTGTAAATAATTTAGTCTTTAGACAAAACATGTTTTTTTTTTGACTAGTTGATGTAATGTATTTATATACTTTACATTTAAAGGTGACACTTTAGACATTTTGCCTTGATTTTATCCATTATCCAACAAAAAGTGGTACAGCTCCCACATACTTTGACACACAGGGGTGAGCCTGGTCTCATTTGAAAGATTCTCTAGTTTCAGAAACTAGTTTCAGATTGATTCTAGGCCTTACTGGCACAAAGTTACAGGGGTTTTAATGCAGATTTTCCTGTCCGCCTGGGTTGTTTTTCTGATAAACTGATTAATCTTATTTTTCTGGAACATGTTAGAGACAAACCAACAACTGTGAGTCTTAGAAAAAATTTTCAAGTCAAAAGACCCAAAAATGGATTTTATATGAATATTTTTCTACGGCCCTGGTCATCAGGTGCAGCGTTTTTGTGTACTTGTTTACTATATAACTTTGAAATAAAAGGCTGCAGGCTCAGTCTGACAAGCCATAAATAAGCCTAGACTCTCTCTCTATCACTCTGGTGTGAAAACAGGCCTGTAACTTGACACCCTGAGCTGTGAGAGGGACAAAAGGTCAGGGATTACGCAAGAATTCTTCTGCGCATCCAGTTCACGCAGACACAGGCAAAGAACATACGGCATGTCATATACCGTTGGAATCGTCTGCTTATTGGCTAAACGGCTGTATAGGTCCCAGCCCATTTCATTGCTATTGGAAGGAGTAATTGTCAGTCAAAGGCGGGTTCCCAAAAATGAGGTCATGCCACCATTGGCTTCTCAGCCGTCTATCTCTGCCATACAAGAACCGATTGGCTCAAATGAGGGCTTATTTGATTCGTTAGGACCTGGGCTATAAACATGAAGTAGACTTTGAATATCCCAATTAGGAGTTAGAGCGGCAAAACGAGATGATGGCGCACTTCTGTTTCCAGTTTTCAGAACACTAACGGAATATTTGCGGCGTGACCAGAGCGTTTTGGATTCCCGAAGATGATCTTCCCACACAGGAGCACAGCGCAGTAGTAAGTTCCAGTATCATAGAGGCTGAGGATGTTCTTGGAGAAGTTGTACACACAGGTGTGTGTAGAAGAGTCGATCTCACACTGACGGCTGCTGTCATGATGAGTGTAAATGATTTGAGGATGGGATTGTGGTGGAGCAGCTCTGAACCAGAGCACTTGGAGTTCTGCTGCTCTGCTCTCAGAGAGAACCGAGCACTGCAGAGTCAATGAGGCTCCTGCAGGGACTGAGTCCCACGTGCTGTGTTGCCACACCCTCACTTTTACATCTTCAGTACCTGTTAATGACATTCAGGTCATTATATCAGTTATATATTATACTTTTTTTGTACTTCAGAGAAATCATATTTGTCGGGAAACAGATGCAAGTGTGGAGTATTTTTAGTTTTTTAAGTGAAACACATCAATAAATAAGTAAATAATCATGTCATAAGAATATCAGTACATCCACTGACCACAGACATGTGATTTAATGAGTAAATATGACACCCAATGGTTAATATTAAAATGAATTAAATTAAATTTTTACCTTTGACTGATAAAAATGTTCCGTTTCCAAAACTCGTTAAAAATATTCTGTATCCACAGTAATACACGGCTTCATCTGATGGTTCCACGTTAGCGATTTTTAAATGGCAGCTTTTTTTATTTTTCTTGATGCTGAATTTTGGTGGTTCAAACTCCTTTTCATAAACGGGTTCATGTTGAACTGCGACTAATCCGCGAGGCTCGTGTCCGACTTTTTGTTTGTACCAAACGACAGATCCAGAGTTATCGTCGTTCAACTTAAAGCAGCTCAGAGTCACGTTCTCACCAACACCAGCAGAGATCCATGGGTCAGGCTGAGCGACTGGCTGTATAGAAACAGGCTGTATAGAAACTAATATCGAGAAATTAAGAGTGACACATAAAGAAGTTTACTAAAGCGTATTCTAAACAATAATTCATAAAATAATCCTTATCCTGTGTCTGGAACAAGTACATAAACATGGCCACTTACCAACTGTGATCCACATCATCATCATCATCATCAGTCTGAGGTCTGTGCTTCTTCTCACTCAACTGGCAGATGAACACATCTCACTTAGTGGCAGTAATTTATGATGTGAAACTGTGACATCACAGTGTGACTGAGGTAACTGACTGTGGTCATTAGTGCTGTTCCTGGCAGGTTTGTGGAATAACACTTTAAGATCTTCATAAGTTTATTGATTGATTCATTGATTCATTGATTCATTCATTCATTCATGCGCTGTCAGTTTCTTAAAATATGAGCAGAAAACTTAAATTTAATGTTTTTGCATCTGTTACCAATATTTATCTGGAATAGCATTAAACACTAAAATTAAAATATATATTTCCTAGAAAATAATTTACACCAGATTCATATTTTATTGTTTTCTTGCCCAAATAAACCTATTATTATTATTATTATTATTATTATTATTATTATTATTAGTAGTAGTAGTAGTAGTAGTAGTAGTAGTAGTGGTGGTAGTAGTAGTAATAATAATAATAACTTAAAAACTTTGTGTCCTTTGTATGTGAGTGTGTGTGTGTGTGTGTGTGTGTGTGTGTGTGTGTGTGTGTGTGTGTGTGTGTGTGTGTGTGGGCGTGTGTGTGTGAGCGTGTGTGTGTGTGGGCGTGTGGGCGTGTGTGTGTGTGTGTGTGTGTGTGTGTGTGTGTGTGTGTGTGTGTGTGTGTGTGTGTGTGTGTTTGGGTGTCACTTAATCTGAGAAAGCAGGATTTCACCTAATCCACATAATCCAGGCCTGTGTGTGTGTGTGTGTGTGTGTGTGTGTGTGTGTGTGTGTGTGTGTGTGTGTGTGTGTGTGTTGGGTGTGTGTGTGTTTGGGTGTCAGTTAATCTGAGAAAGCAGGATTTCACCTAATCCACATAATCCAGGCCTTTTCCTCCCTGAAGCCAGATTTCTGCATTACAGACACAAGCTGCTGTAACACAAAGCTGAAAGAAGTTCTACAATCCTACAGAATTTCCATATAGATTTAAATTGCTTCATGAAAACAATATGCTAAGGCTAATATGGCTTGGAAAATAGCGTAGAATTTTAAAAATATGAAAAAAAAGGAGAAAATTACAAATAAAAGACTTTTCAAGTTTTTTAAAGTATTAATCTATAACAAAACAATAAATAAAATAAAACTGAAAGAAAATTAATGATCCCTTAAATACTGAATGTTTATGACCATGAACATAAAGTCTGGGATGTCAGTGTGAATGTGGGAGGAGTTTAATCCAGGCCTTAATGTGGCTCCGCCTTCACAACTGTGACGCTAACCAATCACATCTCTCTGTCTCTCTCTCTCTCTCTCTCTCTCTCTCTCTCTCTCTCTCTCTCTCTCTCTATCTCTCTCTCTCTGTATATATATATATACATATATATATATATATATATATATATATATATATATATATATATATATATATCCATCCATCCATCCATCCATTTTCTGCCGCTTATCCGGGGCCGGGTCACAGGGGCAGCAGTCTAAGCAGGGACACCCAGACTTCCCTCTCCCTGACACTTCCTCCAGATCTTCCGGGGGAATACCGAGGCGTTCCCAGGCCAGCCGAGAGACATAGTCCCTCCAGCGTGTCCTAGGTCTTCCTAGGACCTAGGGGCCTCCTCCCGGTTGGACATGCCCGGAACACCTCCCCAGGGAGGCGTCCAGGAGGCATCCGAAACAGATGCCCGAGCAGCCTCAGCTGACCCCTCTCAATGTGGAGGAGCTGCGACTCTACTCTGAGCTCCTCCCGAGTGACTGAGCTCATCACCCTATATCTAAGGGTGCGCACATCCACCCTGCGGAGGAAACTCATTTTGGCCGCCTGTATCCGGGATCTTGTCGTTTTGGTCATGACCCAAAGCTCATGACCATAGGTGAGGGTAGGAACGTAGATCGACTGGTAAATAGAGAGCTTCGCCTTGTGGCTCAGCTCTTTCTTCACCACAACAGATCGGTATATCGACCGCATCACTGCAGAAGATACACCGATCCGCCTGTCGATCTCCTGCTCCATCCTTCCCTCACTCCTGAACAGGACCCCAAGATACTTAAACTCCTCCACTTGAGGCAGGAGCTCTCCACCAACCTGAAGGGGTCAAGCCACCCTTTTCTGGCTGAGAACCATGGCCTCGGACTTGGAGGTGCTGATTCTCATCCCCGTCGCTTCACACTCGGCTGCAAACCATCCCAGTGCATGCTGAAGGTCTTTTGTAAACAGTGTGAGCAGGGCACTGCTTCCCCCTCCTGAGGTGCCGGATGGTTTGCCAGAATTTCTTCGAGGCCAACCGATAGTCCTTCTCCATGGCCTCACTGAACTCCTCCCAGACCCGAGTTTTTGCCTCTGCAACCACCCTGGCCGAAGCTCGCTTGGCACTCCGGTAACTTTCAGCTTCCTCTGGAGTCCCCCGAGCCAACCAGGCTCAATAGGCCTCCTTCTTCAGCTTGACGGCATCCCTTACTTCCGGGGTCCACCATCGGGTTCGGGGATTGCAACCACGACAGGCACCGGAGACCTTACGGCCACAGCTCCATGCGGCTGCATCGACAATGGAGGTGGAGAACATGGTCCACTCGGACTCAATGTCTCCAACCTCCCTCGGGATCTGGTTGAAGCTCTGCAGGAGGTGAGAGTTGAAGATCTCTCTGACAGCAGACTCTGCTAAATGTTCCCAGCGGACCCTCACAGTACGTTTGGGTTTGCCAAGTCTGTCCAACTTCCTCCCCTGCCATCGGACCCAACTCACCACCAGGTGGTGATCAGTTGACAGCTCCGCCCCTCTCTTTACCCGAGTGTCCAAGACACACGGCCGGAGGTCAGATGAAACAACCACAAAGTCGATCATCGACTTCCGACCTAGGGTGTCCTGGTGCCATGTGTACTGATGGATACCCTTATGCTTGAACATGGTGTTCGTTATGGACAAACTGTGACTAGCACAGAAGTCCAATAACAGAACACCACTCGGGTTCAGTTCGGGGGGGGGGGGGGTGTTCCTCCCAATCACGCCCCTCCAGATGTCACTGTCACCGGTTGGGGCACTTTCTAACACCCCTCCCAGAGACGACAAGAATGTCAGGTACTCTACACTGCCATTTGGCCCATAAGCACAAATAACAGTGAGAGACCTCTCCCTGACCTGAAGGCGTTCACTGGGGTGACCCTCTCGTTCACTGGGGTGAACTCCAACACATGGCTGCTGAGCTGGGGGGCTATGAGCAAGCCCACACCAGACCGCCAGAGGTAGTAGAGTAGTCCAGCCTCTCTCGAGGAGTTGGGTTCCAGAGCCCAAGCTGTGCGTGGAGGCGAGCCCAACTATCTCTAGTCGGTATCTCTCAACCTCCCGCACCAGCTCAGGCTCCTCCCCCCCAGCGAGGTGACATTCCATATATATATATACATAGCATCTGACAGAAGTAAGTACACCCCTCACATTATATCTTTACATGTGACAACACTGAAGAAATGACACTGTGCTCCAATGTAAAGTAGTGAGTGTTCAGCTTGTATAACAGTGTAAATTTGATGTCCACTCAAAAAATAATTTAACTGAATTTATTCAGTAGCTAAGGGGAGGGACAACATATACCACTGAACTTCTTACAATAATATCTGAGAGAACCCATATCCCATATTCTGGTCATTATAAAAATAATAATAATAATAATAATAATAATAATAATAATAATAATAATAATAATAATAATAATAATAATAATGTGATAAACCCAACAAATCTACATATTGTGAGACATTCAGGATGCTATCAAAGTAAATATCCCCTTGTTTGGTGAATGCAGTTTGTAAGCACATGGACCTACATTGTGTATCTGAGATGTCTTCTAACGTGTTACTTGAACACGTGTGGAAATCTGGCTTGTACACAGCATAAGGAAATTATGAGTACAATATCCTGTCATTGGTTTTCATCAACAGCCTTTTGTTTTTATTGTTCTATGCTGAACATTCTGCAAAATGCATATTTACATTTACATTTACAGCAATGGGCAGACCCCCTTATCCAGAGCGACGTACTAAAGTCCTCAAGTCTCTACTATTGAATACATTAACTCTGGTTCACTAGGTTACATACTTAAGATACCATGAGTCTAAAACACGGCCGATTTTTATTATTTTTGTGTGTGTGTGTGTGTGTGTGTGTGTGTGTGTGTGTGTGTGTGTGTGTGTGTGTGTGTGTTTGTGTGTGTGTGTGTGTGTGTGTGTGTGTGTGTGTGTGTGTTTGTGTGTGTGTGAGTTTATACACACATACAACAAACAGGAAAGTAAGTGCTATTTGAAGTGGTTCATGAATAAGTACGTCTTCAACTGTCAAACTATATTTATAGCATGTTCTTGAGGTTTACTCTGTTGTGTAGTTCATATACACTTTATTGTGTGTTTATGCTTTATATAGTCACGTGTCATGTATAGTTGCACTCCAATGTGTACAAGTTACATTGAGACAATACATTTTTGTATTTTCTATTATATTGTGCTTACGGAGAGCAAGATTTTGATCATAATTATCTGAATGCTACATATTTAAAAAAAAACATTGATTTTAATATAATTAATGATATTAATTACTGCACACTCTTATTATTAACATTAATGATTACAATGCATTAACACTTATATGTCATTAACATGCGTAAACAGTGACAATGAACAGACTGACATCTTTTATTTAGAAAAACTACAATTATAGAAAATCTAATTACGAGGCAATTTAATCACTTCAGAATAAACCGTGTCTTGATTTTGTCGTTTTTTTTTTCTTCCTCTTTTAGTTTTCCTCTCGGTGAAACTCAGGGCAGCGTAATTCAGCTCCACGGCATCACGGCCCTGCAGGAGCGAATAGAAAGGGTTCTGAAATAACACTATTAATGTGTATTTGTTTTTAGATAACTCTTAATGCCGTGTATGTACTGTGTCTCGTTCGTTACCTCATTGTGTGTTTCCTCCTTCACTGAACCTCGTGGAAGTCTCACTGTAAAGGGAAGAGACTTATTAGACTGGATCTAGACTGACTAAACAATTTATATTATATAATATTTATATATAATATATTATATACTATTAAAGGAAGATTTACCTCGGTGTTTTTCATTCTTTTGTTTTTTACGCTTTAAAATCAGTTGAGCAAAAATCACCACCACACACACAGTTAACGCTACAGCAAGGCAGATCACTACAGCATCAGATCCCTCCGTAGATACTGTATATAAACATCACAATGATGAATATGTGCTCTGTGTAGAACCGTGGAGATATTTTAAATATTTACAAGCAAACAGATACGAGTAACATGAATGTGTTCTTACCCATCTGTACTGATGTCCCGTTCCCGAAGATGATCTTCCCACACAGGAGCACAGCGCAGTAGTAAGTTCCAGTATCATTGAGGCTGAGGATGTTCTTGGAGAAGTTGTACACACAGGTGTGTGTAGAAGAGTCGATCTCACACTGACGGCTGCTGTCATGATGAGTGTAAATGATTTGAGGATGGGATTGTGGTGGAGCAGCTCTGAACCAGAGCACTTGGAGTTCTGCTGCTCTGCTCTCAGAGAGAACCGAGCACTGCAGAGTCACTGAGGCTCCTGCAGGAACCGAGTCCCTCGTGCTGTGTTGCCACACCCTCACTTTTACATGTTCAGTATCTGTTAACGACATTCAGGTCATTATTTCAGTTATATATTATACTTTTTTGTACATTAGAGAAATCATATTGAAATGGATTGTCGGGAAACAGATGCAAGTGTGGAGTATTTTATTTGAAGTGAAACATAATGACAAGGAAGAATATCAGTACATCCACTGACCACAGACATGTGATTTAATGAGTAAATCTGACACCCAATGGTTAATATTAAAATGAAGTAAATTCATTTTTTACCTTTGACTGATAAAAATGTTCCGTTTCCAAACCTCGTTAA
>NC_062534.1:2738057-2768057 GCF_022655615.1 Tachysurus fulvidraco
TTTGTAGATCTTTTTGGAACAAACAATGAGCAAAACAATATTATCTGTATTACTGTATGTGTATGTAAGCAGACACACCGGATGTGTTTATAGAATTAAACTTAATATTTCATGGGGGTTAAAAGCCCAAATCCAACCTCACAAATGATTAAAGACCTCACAGAGTCAGTTCTACAAATTAGCAAGATGCTAATGCTAACAGTGTAAGAACACATTCACTCACCATCCCTCATTGTCCTAATTAATTTTTATTATATTCTGAATAATATTTTGTTCCATGACAGAATCTGTGGATTCTGTAGTGATCTGCCTCGCAATAGCTTTAGCAGTGTGTGGTTGTGATCTTTGTTCAAGCCGTGTAAAAAGAGAAGCTGCTGATTAACTCTGTAATAAGAGTTAAGAGAGTCTAATAAGAGTTAGTAAGTCTGCTGATTAACTCTGTAATATACACCATATTACACCCTAATATGTATTATTCCATCCGGCTAAATCTTTGTGTATCTTTGTGGCAACACATAAGAGAATGTTTTTTTTTAAATATATTGTTTCAATGAATGAAACACAAGAAAATCAGAATTTGAACTAATACACTTCGGATTATTCAAGTAAACTTCACGCAAATGTTTTTTCCTTACAGTGAGACTTCAACAAGGTTCCATCATAGAAAACATCCCTAATCAAGTAACGTATCTGAACTTTTTTCCCTGTTTTTCTCGTGTCTATGTTCACTACTGAACGTCTTCCTCGTGTCTCACTCCACAGTGGCGTTGATATGAACCTCATATGAAAGTGGACACTCAGGACTTTAAGAATTTGTCGTGTTTCATCACTATTTCTGTTTTTATCTACAATAATAGAAGTGATCTCTCTGAGATGCTCCAAATGTTTGTTAATCTAAAAAGCAGCTCAGATTTATCTTCAACACTAAAATTCAGTGTAAGTTTCTCAACAGAGAGAAAAACACACGTCTAAAACACACTGAAAGAACGACAGAGTTATTTTTTGTTACTTTATGGGAAGTGTTGTTGTGTCATAACGAGGTTAGCGGTCAACTGTTATTAAAAATAGAAATAATACAAGTTCCAAAAAAATGCTGATCAATACATCAAAAACTATATTAAAGGTGCGGTCTCCGATATTTGAGAAATGCTTCAGAAAACTGCGTTGGGACGGCAAGCTAAACAAAAATCAAAACAAACGTGTGGCCAATGAGCAGAAAGGGGCGTGTCTTGTCAATATGGGCAGAGAGAGTGTTCGGTGCGCATGTGTGAGATTAGCAGAAAGCGGTTTTAACATTGACATGGAGGATAAAAACAAAGAAAGAAAGTGAAGAAAGGCTTACAATAAGGAAAGAAGTAGGAAGTGTTAATATAGGATCAACTTTTCAGCGCTGGAGAACTGAAGGAGTCTGAACACTGAACAATCTCTCCACACATATTGACAAGACCTGCCTCTTTCTGCTCATTGGCTACACATTTCTTTTGATTTTTGTTTGGCCTAACGCACAATGTAAAAAATGATTTTTTGAACTTGTAAATAAAGATAGCATCATTTAAGTAAATTTTACAAACAAATACTATTTTGTCTTTTTACTTCAAAATGTCACGTTTAATTCAATAAGCTACTTAAGGTTTCGTTTTGATTAATTGTGCTTAAATACATAGGTAAATTCAAATGGGACTGCCTAAGTAATATGTACTTAGTGTTTTGTCATTTAATGAATTAATGCAAAAAATAACAAAACCAAGTAAAATGTACTCAAAGAAGCCAGGCAATCTATGCGCATGCGTTCCTGGTTGCGGTGTGGCGCAGAGGCAGAGGAGTGCAACGGAAAATCGTCTTGAAGACTCATTATTACACGGTAAGTTAATTAAATATTTGTTAAGTGTTAAGAGTTAAGTTTGCTAAAGAACCGATTTGCACAAACATCTGTTATTAGCAAAATGCATCTGTGTCGAAAGGTAGGGTCTGGTCCTCGGCGCGCATACCGTTGATTTTAGAAAGCACTTTGAAACGGTGAGTGTAAATAGTCTAATATATAAATATCTTTCTGACAATAAATGATTACCCTAAAACCTATATTAGTTAATTGTTATTAAGTTGACTTAGTGTAAATGTGTTGATTGATGCTAGTTTTTTTTTTCTCATTTTCTGTCCGTTCACAGTAACATGAGCTATTTCTGACCCGACAGAAATAGCTCATGTTACTATGAGTATTTTGCTGGCATAAGTTTTTTTTTCTTGTCGGTTCATATAAGCGTGTATGCATGTACATGTGCTTGTCGCTAACGCTAGCATATGTCTCGGGTGATTTTTCTGTCGGGTCATATAAGCATGTATGCACGTACATGTGCTTGTCGCTAACGCTAGCATCTCAGGTGATTTTTCTGTCGGGTCATATAAGCGTGTATGCATGTACAGTACACGTGCTTGTCGCTAACACTAGAATATTCTCAGGTGATTTTTTTTGTCGGTGCATATAAGCGTGTATGCATGTACACATGCTTGTTGCTAATGCTAGTATATGTCTCAGGTGATTTATTTTTTTTTGTCGGTTCATATAAGCGTGTATGCATGTACATGTGCTTGTCGCTAACGCTAGCATCTCAGGTGATTTTTCTGTCGGGTCATATAAGCATGTATGCACGTACATGTGCTTGTCGCTAACGCTAGCATCTCAGATGATTTTTCTGTCGGGTCATATAAACGTGTATGCATGTACAGTACATGTGCTTGTCGCTAATGCTATGTCTCAGGTGATTTTTTTTTTGTCGGTTCATATAAGCGTGTATGCATGTACACGTGCTTGTCGCTAACACTAGAATATTCTCAGGTGATTTTTTTTGTCGGTGCATATAAGAGTGTATGCATGTACACGTGCTTGTCGCTAATGCTAGCATATGTCTCGAGTGTATTAAAATAACCGTTCAAAAATGTGCTTCTTAAAGTTTCTCTTTTATTATTTTTTGTTTGTTTCTAGTAGCAACTTAAACTGCTTAAAATATGTAGTCATTTGCAGATGTTCATTAACGTTTTACAGTGAATGTGATGGAAAAACATGGAAGCTACAGCAGAACTGTACCACTTCCTTGCCTACATCAAGATTGTCTGTGCACATTTAACTAAATTGATGCACTTAAGTTCCACTTTTCTAAGATTCTTCTTGTTGAAGAATGTATTTTCCTCGAAACACTGTATTGTATATTAAGTAGTGTAATTAATGACAGAAATTTTATTTTTGGCTGAACTAACCCTTTAAGTGCAAAGGGTGATCACACCAAATATTGATTTTGTCAATAGAAGGTAAATGAAAATTAATTTATGAAAACATTTTAAAGGCATCCCCACTTTACAGAAAATTTACACAAGTGCCTAAAACGTTTTACAGTACTGAAGCTTTGCAACTAGTTTAAGTGTCTTGCAGGCACAGTTCTTCATTTCTTAATTTTTTCATTCTTCATTTAATAACAGATTTAACCTCTGTGTGGGGCACTTATCACACAAAAATAAAGAGAACATACAACTTACTGTACAATATTGTAACCACTTTTTCACTCATTTGTGTATTTGACAGGATGTCAGAAGAGACATGATTGAAGATAGCTTCACCAATCATCTAATGAAGATCGTCGTACTGGGCAGCACCGCAGGAGAGGAAGATGCCAACATAGCTGATGTCGTCATCGTCATTGAGGGAACTGCGGTACTGTCGGGATGCAAGAATCTTACAAATGCCTGCCTTCTGCTCATGGGCTTCATTTACTCCCTGAACTTGAGCTATCCTTCAAAGCCAAGAAACACATTTGAACTGTTTCAGAAATTTTTTCTTGGACTGGATGCTTTGAAATTTTCTCCAAAAGTTAGCTCGTTGCAGAGAAAGCTATTGATGTAAGTCTGCTAGCTGGCCATTTTGTTTGGCATTGAGTGTATTTGCTTTTGTATACTTTTTGTATTTGCTAATTGTTTTTTAAGTGAGAATGTCCGCAAAAGACTTGTTAAGCTAAAGTTGTACTGAACTGTTTCACATAGTTTGTCCATTGGTTTGATCATTTCTTTAATAAAAGTACTCAAGGAAAATGTCTGTCAGTGTTTTTTTAATTTTTATTTTTTATTGAAGACATCAGTTATGATGCATCACAAATTATGTTAGATATGTAGATATGTTAGAACATTTAAAGTAAAGGTTACTCAGGATAACTAAAAAAGATAACTAGGCCTCTTGTGTAAAAAAAAAATGCAATAAATCATCATATATTTATAAGCATTACTTAAGTAATATTTACAAACAAAAAGTCAATAAAATTAACTGGGAATTCCCAAGTAAAGTTAACAATTAAAAACTTAAAAATGTCTAATTAAACTTACTAATAATTATGTTTAGGCTTTTACTTGGCAAAAATTTGTAAATTTACTAGCCTTTTCTGAGTGAAAAAACTTTCCAAGCTTTTTTCAAGTAAATCCCACTCCAAATTTTTTACAGTGCAGTTTTCAGAAGCATTTCTCAAATATCGGAGACGCTACCTACTGCATAAATGAGATTTTTTTCCTTCTTTGTCTCCCAACTGATCGTTTTCTCTCTCATGCTCTTTCATCAATACTAATGTCTCATGTTATGTTCTTTTCTTTGTAGCTAGAAATAGAAGCAGCCTTTGGTTTGAGGCTGAGGGCAGATCGAGATCTTACAGAAGAATGAGGCGAGGTCGAGATGAAAAGCCTACAGACACGTATCGTTCAGGCTCATACAGAACACTAGCGAACTAGCCTGACGTGTTGAGTCGTAGCAGTGAACCAGGAGCTTATACACAGCTGAGAAGGTTACAGGGTTATAAAAATCTAAATTCGTATTTGAGTCTTAACGTTGTTGATCTTAACTTACCATTTTATGATGGAAGAAAATCATGTTATCAAGACCAAAATCGTTTAAACAACCATTTTAAACATTTAATCCAGCAACCTAACAATATAATGTAATCACTACTAGTACTGGTTAACTAACCAGGGTCACGCAACCATCTAAAGAGAAAATGGAGAATATATATTGTGATATAATTGAACTAAGTGCTTTATCTGTCTGTTTTTTTTTTTTTTAATTATTTTGCTAATGATGTTTGGTAAATTCATCACCTTAAGCCTTTACGTTCATCCTCAATGAAGTTCCTTGCTTCCTTTTAAACAAAAATACAGGCTATGAACAAGACGTTCATTAATCAGTCACTAATCGTCTCATCAAAAGCTCGACAGGAAGACGCTGAATCACAGGAACAGAGCCGACATGTCAACGGTTATCTCTCAGCTAGAAATAACAGCGTCAACATTATTATTCAGTATTTTCCGAATTCATGAACGTTATCTAAAACACCAGGTTCCAATCTCGTCGCTCTCAGTACTAGGCCTGAGTACCGCTCTACAATTCCCTGTCTGTCTTATTACCCAGATTATCCTGACTATCACTATTTCTGATTGGAATTTAGAGCTTAATGACATAAAATAACTGCAGTGACACAATTACAGTGGTTTGGACTTCGGATATAAAACTGAATTATTGCTGCGTGTGAACATGAATTCTGCATCTCTCAGGTAAACATCGGTGTGACTCAGATGGTTTCAGGTTTCTGTTTGCACTACTGACTTCTGGTGGTTGTAGGAGGTCACACAGCACTTCGGTGGAAATTTCAGATGAACTTGTGACGTAAAAGCTAGGGGGGTTATATAGGGTATAGAGTTTCAAGTGTTTAACGCTTTTGGCATGCAGACATTTGAAGCTTTCACTGTTTTTCATGAACATGGCTCTGGTCTGGATTTCAATTCTCTTTCTTTGCAAAATTTGTAAGTAAACTTTTTTCTATTTAAACAGATTAATTTTCTTTGTTACATACAGTTTTTTTACTAACCTGATTGTTTTGGGGTTTTTTTCTGGATGTACCAACATCTTAACATTCTCTTCATTTTTTTTTTATTTATTCAAATATTATATATATATATATATATATATATATATATATATATATATATATATATATATATATATATATAAACTATTTCCTTCTAAAGTTAATTTCTTCTAATCTAAAGGATTCATTTATTAATTTTTAAAAATATTTTAATTAAATATTAATTTATTTCTGTAAAATTGTAAAAAAAAATGATTTTGTAAATGTTTTTGTCTAATATATATATATATATTTTATATATATATTTTATTTTATTTTTATTTTTTTTTTTTTTGAAGACTCATCACAATCTGTAGATTTTGATGAACCGGTCTCACTCATCTCTGCTGATCTTGGCCATGCTGTGACTCTTCATTGCACAATGGTAGTAAAGTCCAATATGGATCTTATAGTATGGTACAAGCAAAAACCGGGGCGGATCCCTCAGGGGATCGGGATGATCGGAGTGGCGATAGGGGAGATAATTTTACCACCGTTCAATGAGACTGTTTATCAACTCACCAAAACTGGAAACATAACTTCTTTGAATATTCTACATGTTACTAAAGACGATGAAGCGATGTACATCTGTGGAGCTTCTCGAGTGAATGTTATTGAGTTTTCCAGTGGAATCTTTTTATCTGTTAGAGGTAAATCAAATCACTCAACAGTTTTTGTTGCTTTACATTGTATTATTTTCTGTTATTACTCTATATTACAATGTTTACGGTGTAACCAGTACTAATCTGATTTGTTTTTACTATACAGATAAACCACATTTGGGCATCTCTGTGTGGCAGCGCGGCGTGTCGGACTCGGTTCCTGCAGGAGCCTCAGTGACTCTGCAGTGCTCGGTTCTCTCTGAGAGCAGAGCAGCAGAACTCCAAGTGCTCTGGTTCAGAGCTGCTCCACCACAATCCCATCCTCAAATCATTTACACTCATCACAACAGCAGCCATCAGTGTGAGAGCGACTCTTCTACACACACCTGTGTGTACAACTTCTCCAAGAACATCCTCAGCCTCAATGATACTGGAACTTACTACTGTGCTGTGCTCCTGTGTGGGAAGATCATCTTCGGGAACGGGACACCAATACAGATGGGTAAGAACACATTCACTTAATTAAAATATGAGATCATTTTTTACATTTTTTATTCATTTTGAACATAGATATTCTGATCACTAACATGACATAAATATGATCACAGGGACGTACAATCACAGATAGAGTTTATATCCTCATCAGATTTTGTAATATACAGTGTGCTACTTGAACACACACACACACACACACACACACACACATGCACACACACACATACAAATACAGATACACACTGACACACGACACACCAACACACAGACGCACACACAAACACACATATATATGTATATATTATACATATGCACACACACCGACACACACACAGATACACACACACACACTACATATAAAGCCCATTGTAAGAAAGACATAGATATAAAATATCTACATTCAGTGCAGTTGTATATTTAACATATATACATTTAGCTTCACTACCATCATTTAATTTTACTTAATAATAATATATTAAAGTGGGATATTTGTCCTTTATAAATGTTGATCAGCTGAGAAGATCATTGGAGTCTCTCTTCCCTCTATCATGGACACTTACACCACACGGTGCATCCGAAAAAGCTAACAGCATTGTGTATGACCCCACACACCCCCACACACCCCTCACTTCACCCTCCTGCCATCTGGAAAAAGACTCCTTAATCAGACTCCTTAATAACTGAACTGAACTATACTGAGCACAACATACACATGCACATCATTTGTATGGACCGCACAGACACACACCACATACACACACTCCTAATAGACATCTATCAACTTGTTTACATGCTGCTTACATTCATCAGACTTTTTACATGCTTACTGTTTACAAACTGTTTACATGCTGTTTTGCACACTGTTTTACTTTTTTGCTCTTTGCACAGACTGTCTAACATTTCAGTCGTTTTGCTCATACTGTACAATATTTCAGTTGTTGCTGTTTTTGCACAATCTTATACACTATCACAGGGACCTGCTGCTAAGAAGCTGTGTTCATTCGAGTATTACTGCACGCAATATTGTCTGAACTTGCGTACAGTGTTTACATACAGTATTGACACTGGTCGGTCGGAGCTGTTTTTTGTTTACTGCCTTTTGTGTACTGTCACTTTGTATTGTCTTGTAACCTTTTGTCTGCACTGTCTTTTGTCCTGCACTGTCTTGTCTGTCTTGTCTTGCACTGTTTGCACCAGGTTGCACAGTTGCACTTAATGGGGCTAGGACTAGAGGTCTTCACAGGTCCACTTAGACCTGAAATCCCAAGGTCCGACCCGAGACCCGAGTGGGTTTGTGTCTAAAAGTTTCACGTGTGCCTCGGACACGGTTGGGTATAATAATAGCGGCATCGGGTCTCGGGTAATTTAAAACGAATGGACCCGAGTAGACCTGAACTGTATCTCAGAACAGGTTTAAAACAGACTTGTTATTGATTATGTTTTTTGTAATATACAGCACAATGTACATCTTTATTATAATTTCTTCTATGTTTAATCTACAGAAAAATCTACGGATCCTGTAGTGATCTACCTCGCTGTAGCTTTGGGAGTGTGTTTGCTTGTGATCGTTGCTCATATCGCAACCTGTAAAGGAAGAAACTGTGAATGTTTCACTGGTGAGTCTTTATTATGTGTTGTATAGAAACTTAATTATTCAGTATAATACAAATAATACATATATCTAAGGCAGCCTGGGAAACACTTCAGATGATAAAAATTCACATGTAAAGATTTTTAAAAGTCTTTTTACTACCAAAGTCAATTTATTCACCAACACAACCATTGTGTAAATAAAGCATCATTAATCTGCATGGAATTTAAATCTCTGTAAAAAAAAAAATATATATATATATATATAAACATAATAAGCATTAGGATAAAAACTGTGTATTTCTAAAACTTATTTTGCAGACAAAAGAATTTTTTGCTAAATTTTGTTTCTATATTTTTGGATTATTTAAATATAATAATCTAAATAATCAAAAAATATAGAAACAATATATATATATATATATATATATATATATATATATATATATATATATATATATATATATATATATATATATATATATATATATTATCCATAAGCCACACATTTACTTTCAAAATGATTTCTTATTTAATCAAAAACGTTCTATATTAAATACATTATATTGATATTGTATGAACATATTTTTTTCTTTTTAAAGGGAAATCTCAAGAATGTAAAGTAAAGAAAACAGAAAATAAGGTAACTCATGTTGAGATTCTTCTCCTTCCACCTCTCCTTTTTCTTCTTCTTCTTCTTCTTCTTCTTCTTCTTCTTCTTCTTCTTCTTCTATTTATTTTTTTAATAGTAGCAAAAGCAATCTTCTTAACATTCTTATTATGTTGCTTCAGATTTCACAATAACAAAAGCCTTATTTGATTTGGATTTATTGTACTTGGGTATTTAAGTGATTACTCACAAGCTTACTGTAAACGTCTGTTTTATCGTTCAGTCAGTAATAATATTCCTGTTAGACTTGAACCTTAAAATACAAAAAAAAAAAAAATCTGAATTACATTACCTTAAAAACTAATCCAGCTCAAATAAGCCTAAATGTCACAATATGCTAATAGTTGCATCATTGACCTACACTATAGAATAAAACACAACTTTTTAATAAATAAATCTCTCCTATCTGTTCCCACAGAGCCGTGATGCTGGGGAGCTGAATTATGTGGCCTCACTGATTAATAAAAAGACAGGAAAGACAGAACGAGCTCACGATAACATTTATACTGAAGTGATTTACTCTTCTGTGTCTTAGATAATAGACGTCATTTATTTTCTCATGTTAGTTACTCTCATATGTATAGTCTTCATTTCCTGATAGAAAAGCATTAACATGTCATAAATAAGTAAGTAAATAAATAAATAAATAAATAAATAAATAAATAAATCTCTCCTATCTGTTCCCACAGAGCCGTGATGCTGGGGAGCTGAATTATGTTGCCTCACTGATTAATAAAAAGACAGGAAAGACAGAACGAGCTCACGATAACATTTATACTGAAGTGATTTACTCTTCTGTGTCTTAGATAATAGATGTGTTACAACCCGTGAAAATAGGGTATTGTATTCTGTTTTTGTACATGTCTGTGTGCAGTTTGATTCCAGGCCAGAGATTCCAGCCTGCCCTAGCCTGCCCCCATATCGATGACATCATCACTAATCGACTATATAAAGAGGAAGCAGAAGGAGGAGGAGGAGGAGGAAGAAGGAGTAGTGGTGATTGACTGTGGTTTTGTGATTGTGATTGTTATTGTTCTTGTTCTGGTATTGACTTCTGCTTGTTTTTTGACTCAGAGCTTGGTTTACCCTTGGATTTGTTGCTGTTTTACACTTTTGTATATATAAATATATTTCAGTGTAAAATTTGTCACTGTTTCACTGGCAGTAGGGGTCTGGCTGCCACTTTTCTATGGGAGTGGGTTCTTTTTTCTCCTGTGTGTTTTGGTAGGGAGTTAGGGAAGTTCCCTTGTATTTTTCTTTCCTTTGATTTAAGGTAAGGATGGTTATTTTATTATTAGACCTTTTTGTTTATTATTTTGGCCTTAGCCAACCTTGAATAGACGCCAGTGTTGTCGGCTATAAATATTATTTGTCTGTAAATACACTTACCTAGAAATCCTACTCTGTGTGGTTTCTTTTGGTATTTATAAAGGTATCCAATCACTGAATCCCGAGCTATAACGCTGTGCAGCCCAACCCTAAACTGGGTTGTAACAGATGTTATTTATTTTCTCATGTCAATTGCTCTCATATGAATAGTCTTCATTTCCTAATAGAAAATTATAAACATGTCATAGATAGATAGATCGATAGATAGATAAATAAATGTGTAGTGTTTGTAGTGACAGTCTCAGAGTATTCCAAGAGTAAAATCTTTATTTAATTTTTCTTTTGTTTTATTCTCAACTGTCACAGTTATCGAGTATCAGGTGAAAGGAAAAAAAAACAGATTATATTTTAGCTCGCAATATAATATTAGCCATTAAGTATAAAGTATGCTTTTAATAATATTTAAATTCAGTTCAGTTTATTTGTCTAGTGTTTTATCATAGCAGCTTTACAGAAGTAATGAAACATTTAAAAGTTTAAAATTAAGTTACTATATACAGATTATCTATATAACATTTATCTCTAATGATCAAGCCTGAGGTGACGGTGGTGAGGAAAAACTCCGTGAGATAATATGAGGAAGAAATCTTGTGAGGAACCAGACTTAGAAGTTAACCTCATCCTCATTTGGGGGACACTGAACATGAAATAATGTCAATGTAAATAATGTCAATGTAAATAAAGTCCTTTCTACAACAGTTTATAATCCACTTGAATTTTGTGACCAAGAGCTCCTGAGGAACCTATAGAGCAGCATCATTTCTGAGTACATTACAGACTTAACACTAATTCCGCTGAAGTCTTCAAATGTTCACTGATGAAGACAGACAGTAGACAGAAGCAATGGCAGTTTATAGATGGTGTGATATCTCCTAGTGGTTCTATCCACAGCAGTCCCATGGGTCACGGGCTGTCCATGCAGGTCTGTGTACAGCAGAGTGACCACCAAGAGACGAGACCCCGACTCAGAACACTGGGAGCTCTGGACTGGTGTTTATAGCTTGAGAGAGAGTGAGAGAAAATATGCAGATATCCAGATTAGTGTTTGGTTACAATTCCAAATATTCAGATTTCTTTTCCCTTTATAATTATTTTTTTTTTCTAATTGGTTTTATCTGTCTGAATACTACAGTCATGTCACATGAACACCTACAAACATGACCTCAGGCAGCTCTCTCTCTCTCTCTCTCTCTCTCTCTCTCTCTCTCTCTCTCTCTCTCTCTCTCACACACACTCTCTCTCTCTCTCTCTCTCTCTCTCTCACACACACACACACTCTCTCTCTCTCTCACACACACACAAACACACTCTCTCTCTCCCCCTCACACACTCTCTCTCTCACTCTCTCTCTCTCTCTCTCTCTCTCTCTCTCTCACACACACACACACACAAACACACACACAAACAAAAGAGGGCAAAGGTCAAGAGGAAGGCCAAAGAGGAGATATATACAGTAGATGTGTTAAAAGGTGACATGAAGATAAGTGGTGCGCGATTAAAGGATGCTGAGGATAGAGTTAGGTGGTAACAGGTTATTCGCTGTAGTGACCCCTAACGGGAAAAGCCGAAAAAAGAAGAAGGAAAAAGTAGAATGTAACTGTACATGAGAAAGGCCCAAACTTTCCATGAAAGAAAGAGCAGATGGAACTTATGCACTCTGTGAATACAGAAGGAAGTCATGATGTAAGGTAAGGCAAAGAAATATAAGGGCAGCGCTCGATGAAATGTTCTTTGTAAAAATCTTGCAAAATTTAATAAATAAATAAATAAATAAATAAACAAACAAACAAACAAATAAATAAATAAATCTCTATAAAGTTCTATAAAGAGGTTTTCTCTCATTTATCTAAAACAATCCAGTCGGTCAGTAAGCACGGCTAAATCAGCCCTAATTGTGTTTTCAGTTTTTCTAGAATATACTCATGAATATTTGAGTTCTCATCGTCTCCTGTAAATCTCCTGTTAAGGGGAGATTAAATGCTTTAAATTGCACACAAACCTGTGAAAAATCCAGTCACGGATTATTTTGCTATTGACTGCGATAAACGTAGTATGTTTATTCATATTAAACACGGTTAAATTCTGAGCTCTAGGTGGCCACAGTTTCCTTCTACCAAACACCAGACTAAGATCTCACTCTGTCTGTATCACACTGATCAGATGACAGAGATGTAAAAGTGAGTGTGTGGCAGCGCGGCGTGTCGGACTCGGTTCCTGCAGGAGCCTCAGTGACTCTGCAGTGCTCGGTTCTCTCTGAGAGCAGAGCAGCAGAACTCCAAGTGCTCTCGTTCAGAGCTGCTCCACCACAATCCCATCCTCAAATCATTTACACTCATCACAACAGCAGCCATCAGTGTGAGAGCGGCTCTTCTACACACACCTGTGTGTACAACTTCTCCAAGAACATCCTCAGCCTCAATGATACTGGAACTTACTACTGTGCTGTGCTCCTGTGTGGGAAGATCATCTTCAGGAACGGGACACGAATACAGATGCAGAACGTTGGTTGGTGAACAATTTGTGTGTATTATTTGGGGTTTATAGATACAGACACCAAGAAAAACGTTCATATTTGTCATGTAATGTGACACGCTATGCTTTTTTTCATATTCCATGTTCATATGCAGACAATAATTTGATGTTTTTTTGTGTCTTAAAGCAGTGTCTTATAATCCTGTAGTGATCTGTCTGGGAACAGCGCTGGTAATGTGTGGGATTCTGATTTCTGTTCAAACTGTTTTACTTTGTAAAAGAAAAAACGGTCCACAACACACCACAGGTAAGTCTTGCATCAGCATCATCAGATTAGATTATTGTCCGGAATGATTCGAGGTTCTCCATTGCGTGATCTTGTATTTTCCAGAGAGAGTTCAGCATGGTGCTGAGACATACACTGAGAAGACAAACACTCAGGTTCTTGTTCACTTGCTACAGGAATAACTCAGAATTCTAATCACAATAAATCATCATTAATAATTAATAGATCATAGTAGATTATTCTTGAATTCATTATTTGTAATAATCCTCATTTATAATGAAAAAAATCTAATTCATTAGTAATTATAGATTATAAATACTACTTATATAATCATCAGTTTACTTATTATTTTACTTTCTTTTTTTTATTATTTATTTATAACTCTGGCACAGTGGAGCTGAATTACGCTGCCTTACACTTCAAAGAAAAGAAAAGTAAAAGAGCGAGAGAGAATCAAGGCCGATTTCAAAACAGCGTGTACTCTGAAATGCAATCTTCCATCACTACTTAAAATATTTTCTAGATATAATTATTAAAAGACGTTATAAAAAACGTTACTGTTTAACGTGATGCAAGTCTTGAATGGAGATGACAAATGCTGGATTCTACACCATAGAGGGTTATTACGAATACCATGTCATACCATTGGGATTTACCAACATGCCTTTTGTATGAACTTCACACTGATTACTGATGAAGACCAGGGTCTGTATTGATGAAAATTCTCAGTGTAGAGTTTCTCCTAGTAATTCTAAGAAAATTCCTAGAAATGTGAGAGTTTTAGAAATGAAAGAGAAGATCGTATTAAAGATAAAAGTTCTTTATAAAGCATCTTAACACTTTAAAAGATCTCATAAGGTCAGAAAGTGTTAGGAGAATTGAGGAGGACTTTTAAGAGGTTTAAGAGTTTCTTTATCAGAGGAGAAAATGACTGAAAGGTGAAGAGGGAGAAGAAAATGTGTTGTATACAATATTTAATAATGATAGTGAGTTAATAAGACGATACAGCTTAGATCGTGAGGGGATTATTTTGGTGACCAATCAGATTACAGATACAGAACAGAAATGATATACTGTATATTCTGCTGAGTCATTTATAGAGACTCTAACATCTCTGAAACAGATCCAAAGCACCATAAAGGCAGAAATGATCTAATTTGTCTGTATGACATTTCTGCTCTGTGTCGGAGATGTTTACATTTACATTTACATTACATTTATTACATTTATAACATACAGATGTTAGAACGTCTGTAATACGATCGGTCACGAACGTAATCCCTACACAATATAGTCTCAGATATCTGAACATAGAGACAAAGTGAAGGTTTATAACAGAGCAGAGTTTAAAAGCGCTCCTATTTTTATTAGACAACCAATCACAGTCTTTAAAATAACGTGTCATATCTAGTAGCAGGTTAAGCCCCGCCTCCTCTCTAAGATAAAAGTTGTTGTATTTTCCTTGTTCAGATTTGCTCCGAATTTGGTCATGAATCACACCGATGATAAGATTCATAGTTAGAAATTCTTCAAGCTAAATTAGGAGCTCTCTGAGATTCTCACGATTAAGATTTTATTCACTTCCACTGGAAAAGTTTTATTCTACACCCTGATGATAAAACATGTAAAAACTGACGTCATCGTGATACTGATAGTGTGATATACAGAACACGTGTGTGTATTTTATCGACTTTGGTCTGACTTGTGCTTTAACTGAGCTTCACCGTATCAAGGAGTTAAAATTCATAACAGTTAAGAGATGTGAAAGTGGGTGGTTTAAGACGAGGTCTGTTCCTACGCTCAAACCACAAACCTTTCCATTTACAAAATCAAACACAACACTCTTCATACGTATACATAGAATCTAATGAAAAAGCAGGAAATACAGACATATTATACGTTGTTCTGGCAAACAGAATGCAAAGCTTTGCTGAGAAACTCGGTTTGAAACTGAAAATGACAGTTCTTTTTAAAGGCAGGGTCTCAGATTTTTGAGAAATGCTTCAGAAAACTGAGTTGGGCCGAATAGTAAACAAAAATCAAAACAAAAAAGCAAAACAAACGTGTAGCCAATGAGCAGAAAGGGGCGGGGCTTGCCAATATGGGCGGAAAGAGTGTTCAGTGCGCATGTGTGACATTAGCAGAAAGCGGTTTTAACATCGACATGGAGGATAAAAACAAAGAAAGAAAGCAAAGAAAGGCTTACTATAAGGCAAGAAGTAGGACGTGTTAATATAGGATCAGCTTTCCAGCGCTGGAGAGAACTGAAGGAGCAGGAAGTTGGCCACATATTCACAGGTTGGAGTTTCCCGAGTCAATAACTCCTGAGCTAAACGCTGTTACTACACAAATAACACCTCTTTTCTATCGTAGTAATGTAGAGAGGCAGCTACAACCGTGTTTTGTGTAGTAACAGCGTTTAGCTCAGGAGTTATTGACTTGGGAAACTCCGACCTGTGAAAATGTGGCCGACTTTACTTAAGATGCCGAGGCGCTTTTTTCCTTTTCGATAGGTGAGTAACGTTGGTTTTGCTTTGTTACACAGAACTAATATATGCCTTTTTCCTTTACATGATTATGCTTGTGTGTCATTTTTGCTCGTTTGTTTATCTACAATCGTATTGTTCTTCCCTTCAGCTATGATAAAGACACGTTTCTTTCCATTAGTTGCCTGGGTTACGTATGTATGTGTGGGCGGGGCTATCGATACAGGGGTGGGACCTGTTTGAGTTAGGGGCGTGTTTGTTTTGGTGATTTTATATGTCAACATTGGCTTTCAAACCATGGAGACCCCACCTTTAAATGAATTCAGTTCAATATGATAAAAAAATATGCTAAATGATATTTTTAGACTTGACATTCAATCAAATTTGCTTTCATCTCTTATGTACACTTCCACCCATGAACACACGCGTTGTCTTTACCGTCACCTAGATATCTCTGAGGTCAGAGTGTAGCTACATGTCTAATAGCTGTTATAGACAACCGGGAAAATTCACAATTCTGATTGGTTAACCCTGTTTCTCATTGTAGCAGCTGGTAGGCCATAAAATACGATGAAATAAAAAACAGCGTGCGTCTGTTCGATGGCTGTATCTCAGAGGATTAAAGATGCTAATGCTAACTTTGTAGATCTTTGTGGAACAAACAATGAGCAAAACAATGTTATCTGTATTATGTGTATGTAAGCAGACACACTGGATGTGTTTATTAATAGAATTTAATATTTCATAATTATTTTTAAGCCCAAATCCAACCTCACGAATGATTAAAGACCTCACAGAGTCAGTTCTACAAATTAGCAAGATGCTAATGCTAACAGAAATTCAATAAAAATCTGAATCAGGACTGAATCCATAAACTGTTAAATGATACATTATAGACTTAAAGTTTTCCAGCAAAACACTTGATAAATATTTCTTTAGGTTTTTTAACCTGTTCAAATCTTTTTAATTACAATGATTAAATTCCCAGAATAGAAAGCATCAGTGTAAAGTAGAAACAGTTCGATGTGAACAGGTTTTTTGCTGCACTTTTCACCACTGACTTCTCTTCTGCTGCCCAAACTGAGTTACAAACACACATGTAGGTGGAACGGAAATTTAAAGTGAACATGTGACTTGTTCCAGCCAATCAGATGAAAGTCTCCAGTATAAAATTCAGTGGTTTGGTTCTCTAAATACTTACAAACACCTCGACTCAAGGATCGTGTGTTTTACGAAGATGTCTCTACTCTGGATCGTGTTATTTCTTCAAATTTGTAAGTTTTACACGTGAGTTGATATCATTTATTACTGTATTTCATCAGTCACACTGGATCTGACTTGAACTGGTTTTCTAGTTCCAGCCCACGCTGAGGATTTTAACCAAACGTCGGTTGTCTGGGTGAAGTCTGGAGGACGTGTGTCTCTGAACTGCACGTTTCGAAAAAAACTCAGTAAAGAACTTATGGTTTGGTACAAGCAACAATTTGGTCAGATGCCTCAGGAAGTGGGGAAAACAACAGCACTGATAGACACCCAAACTTCACCTGAGTTCAGCTCAAGATTTAAAGTAGATGAAATCATGAATGGAATTTCTTTAACAATTCTACAAACAAAGAAACCTGATGAAGGATTGTATTTCTGTGGCATATATAGCTGGGGCCATTTTGAATTTTCCAATGGAACATTTGTAGCTGTGACAGGTAACACACACACACACACACACACACACACACACACACACATATAAATGTAAATACAGAGTGCTTAATCTGTTGATGGATTTTTTTGTAGTTTGTAGTATAAAAATACTGATATTTAAAATTTTAAAAGATTTAAAAAATTCATAAATTCAAAATTCAAAGTAACATACAATTTCTAAATACCAAGTTTTTCCATCATCAGTATATCATCCAGAGGCAAGAATCACTGTCGGTGTTGAAAACGTGGCCTTTGTATTATCTGTAATTAAGAATTCTGTAATAAATATACATAATAGATTGAATAAAAAAAAAATAAATTAAGAAAAAAGTAAAAGGAAAGAAAAATATATTTTTGTGTTGCTAAATATGCTTACTAATCATTTTTATTGTTTGCTTACCGTGTGGTTATTTTATGACAATCTGTATATATTTGTTTTATTTAATGAATTATTATTTATTTTTTTTAGATTTTATCTCCCCATCCAACAAGACACAATAAATATCTTCACTTAGTTATTAAAAAAATGACTTAAATGCCTTATTTTTCTGTCAAGAGTTAAATTATTAAATAATGAGTCATTTTCTTTAATGTGAGTTTATATGGAATTCCAGAGGCCTAAAAATAGTTTCCACCTGTTAGTTTTTCTCGCGTCCATGTTCACTACTGAACGTCTTCCACGTGTCTGACTCTACAGTGGTGTTAATATGAAGCTCATATGAAAGTAGACACTCAGGACTTTAAGAATTTGTCATGTTTCATCACTATTCCTGTTTTTATCTATAACATTAGAGGTGATATATTCATACAAAAGTATTTTTCTCCACACAGATGTTTGTATCTTCAGAGTAAATGTTGATATCAAACCCATTTCTGCTCTCTGAGAAGCTCAGAGTGTTTGTTCATCTAAAAAGCAGCTCAGGTTTCTCTTCAAAACTAAAATTCAGTGTAAGATCATCAACAGAGGGAAAAACACACGTCTAAAACGCGCCGAAAGAACGACTCACTTTAGATCGGACTCACAGACACGACATCAGACTTTAATTTACACTGAATAAAAACGTCCCATATGTTCGTTTACTAAAAAATTAATTACATGCTTAATGATAAACTTGTGATTAATCATTTTATTTTAATAACCTCTATTAAGATTCCTTCAGTAGAGATTTTATTAATAGTAAAAATTATGAATTATTTCATCTTTAATCTTAGATATACATTGTTTTGGTCTTTGTAAAGTGCTGTACACAAGTGTATTAGGGATCTAGTGGGTATTTAGTAAGTAAATTTTGAACTCGTTGTATAAATGGGTACAATCTAAATCATCTGTGTCTATATCACACTGATCAGATGAAAAAGATGTAAAAGTGAGTGTGTGGCAGCGCGGCGTGTCGGACTCGGTTCCTGCAGGAACCTCAGTGACTCTGCAGTGCTCGGTTCTCTCTGAGAGCAGAGCAGCAGAACTCCAAGTGCTCTGGTTCAGAGCTGCTCCACCACAATCCCATCCTCAAATCATTTACACTCATCACAACAGCAGCCATCAGTGTGAGATCGACTCTTCTACACACACCTGTGTGTACAACTTCTCCAAGAACATCCTCAGCCTCAATGATACTGGAACTTACTACTGCGCTGTGCTCCTGTGTGGGAAGATCGTCTTCGGGAACGGGACACGAATACAGATGGATCTGAAGACTCTCACTGAGCAACATTTCAGTAAGAACAAATTGAAATATGTATCTCTTGGTTTGAGGTAGAAATATTCAGAATATTTTTGTGACTCTAGAGCATGTATTAATTAATTAATTAATTAATTTATTTATTTATTTGTTTGTTTATTTATTTATTTATTAATCTACAGATGGATCCGATGCTGTAGTGATCTGTCTTGTTGTAGCTTTGACAGTGTCTGTGATTATAAATTCTGCTCAAGCTTTTTCATCCTGTAAAAAACGACGCACAGGTAAGTTTTCATTCATTAAGTTCTGGAGTAAAACTAATCATTAAACATCTAATCTAATAAAAACATATTTTTTTTACAATGAGGTGTTTATTCATTCATAAATATTTCTACATTCAGTTCAATACTAAAAAATAAGAAATCCATAAGTTAATGGAATTAGTTGCTGTTCGATTCGGTACATTTTTGATGTCTAGAAGCTAGTGAAAATTACGTCGTGAAAATAAACACAAGCGCATGTACATTTCAGCACGGCTCCGGTTATAAAGCTTGTTTTTCTTCTACAGAAAAACGTCTACAAGGTGCATCGAAAGAGCGAACGCAAAAACAGGTAAGAAATCAGGAACTATATACTGTGGTTAGCTACAAAAATCATCTTATTTATTAGCGAAGAACTCTTTCTATCTGCTCCTGCAGGGCCGTGATGCCGAGGAGCTGAATTACGCTGGCCTGAATTTCACTGAGAGGAAAACTACAAGTGGAAGAATAAAAAGAGGACAAAATCAAGATACGGTTTATTCTGAAGTGATACTTAGATAAATGTTAATAGTAATATTATTATAATTTAATCTCTCCAAGGCGGAGAGTTCATACTGTATAAACTTCATCAGAGCTTCATGTTGAGGAAGCATTTCATTATAATTTGTTAAACTCGCCATTATGAATGATGATGAATGTTTTTTTTTTCCTATGTGCATTTATAAAGTGAAAGAAATGGTGTGTTCTGTTTAATTATGAGCGAGGGCGAGGGATCAAAAACGAGAAAAGGAGAGAGAGAGAGAGAGATAGATAGATAGATAGAGAGAGAGAGAGAGAGAGAGAGAGAGAGAGTGTGAATAAAACAGTGCACAGTGAGTGCACACACACACTCTCACACACACACACACACACACACACGCACACACACACACACACACACACACGATCCACAGTTTTATTCTCAAGTAAACACTACAGTACCGAGCTCTCCGGATATCTGACAGACTCTCGACTGTCAGTTGCACACACACACACATATATATCTAGAAACGTAAATTCTTATGGTTACTGTTTCTGGGTTTGTTCTTAGATTTGAATGATTTGATGAGATCGACAACTAACAACATTCCTGCTAAATTACTAGGAGAGTTAATGTGTGAACTAAAGCCAGGACATTAGTGGGAAAGAGGACAAGGTGTTTGTGTGTCCTATAAAATGTTTAGAGGTAGGTAGTTATGTACATAGGTAGGTAGGTAGGTAGGTAGGTAGGTAGGTGGGTAGGTAGATGGGTAGGTGTGCCACAGCACATATTTCATATTTATTTTTTTCAATATTTGGGTTTTACAGGATTAAATGAAGCAGTATTTAAAGTGTAGATGCATGTTTACTTTTTTGTCTTTATTCAGGTAAATATATACAAATATATACTATATACAAATATAATGTTTAATGTAAGAAGAAGAGAAGTGCTTTATAAATGCTAAAATAGGTCACTTAATTAGAAACGTGTTAGATAATTCACATTAGACATTAGAGCTGTTTTTCACAGTAGAGTAAACGCATTGGTCTCCTGTTGTGTCAGTTTGTGTCCGACTTTTTACTGCGTTCCGTTTAGAGAATTCCAAAGCTGCGTAATTCAGCGTGTCAACTTCAGATTCCTGTAAATCAACAAAATCTGATGTTATTGTGCATATATAACTTAGTGAACAGCACAAAAAGACCAGTAGTGAGATTTACTTCATTCTTTACTGCAGATTTAATCTTATACTAAACATTAAACTTACTCAGAACAGCTTCTATGTACCTCAACACCACACAGTAAACATTAAACTTACACTAAACATTAAACTTACACTAAACACTAAACTTACTCAAGAACAGCTTCTATGTACCTCAACACCACACAGTAAACATTAAACTTACACTAAACATTAAACTTACACTAAACATTAAACTTACACTAAACACTAAACTTACTCAAGAACAGCTTCTATGTACCTCAACACCACACACACACACACACACACACACACACACACACACACACACACACACACACACAACACACACACACCACACACACACACACAGTTACACACACTGTCAGACACACACACACACACACACACACACACACACACACACACACTGTCACACACACCACACACACACACACACACACACACACAAACACTCTCACACACACTGTCACACACACACACACACACACACACCACACACGCACCACACACGCACGCACGCACATACACACACATGCACGCGCACACACACACACTACACACACACACATGCACACACATAAATACACTCGCGCACACACACACACACACACACACACACACACACACACACACACACACACACACACACACACACACACATATACATACACATACACACACCACACACACACACATACACACACATAAACAGAAGGATCACATTTATACACAGAACCTATAATAAGAATGTTTACATTCTCTGTATTCCTCAGTATGTGTTCATTCATACATTTTATTACTCAGTATGTTTAGAGTCTGTTGCAATTTAATACCCTCTAAATTTTATACAATATAAAAATAAAATAAAATATTTAAAAAAATAATTAAAACATATATTTGACTATTGTGCAATAACTTATTAATATATATATTTCTATTTAATAATATACATATATACATAATTACATTACATACATTACATACAGTATAATGACAATAAAAGAAGCTGGAATCTTGTTCATATACAATAAATCTGTCCACGTACCTGCCTCGTTCCTGAAGAATCTTTAATAGCAGAAGTGTTTGCTATTGATACAGAAATGTTCATAATATTTTTTTTTTATAATGTACATAATATTCAAATATAACTGTAGTGAAGTAATTATTAGCACTTACTTTTATCACATTTTCTTCTCCTCAGTATGTAATAAGTGAGACAGAAAATCAGAAGTGCGCACAAACCCAAAGCCGATCCAAAACCTATCACTGTCCGATGTAGAGATCTGATCATTTCTGATTCTGTTATTTCACCACATTATATTTAGATTAGTACAAAACACTGACATCTCACCTGTGTTGTGTTGTGTGTTGGTGTTAGTGTTGTTTCCATGCAGTGTTGGTTCACACACCACTGAATGATCACACAGAGCTGCTTTAGATGTTTCTGATGCAACAGTAACATGATCACCTATAAACATTGATCAGGATTCACTTAGTAAAAGTCTGAAACTCAGTGTTGTTGAAGAAAACACAGTTAACATTTCACTACTTCACTATTATTTATCTTCCAGGTTGAACATGTTAACAGTCATCAGGAAAACATCACTACATTAAACCAGGAGCTTAAACATTCACAATCAACTCAGAATCCTACCTTTAATTTGCAATAGTAACATAATCACCTATAAACTGATCAGGATCACAGCGAATATTTCAATACATCATCAATCTAAAGTAAATCCTACCTTTAATTTTTAAATATGTCCCACGTCCAAACGTGCTGAATGGTTTTGTGATGGCACAGTAGTACATGGCTTCATCAGACTGGATGATGTTAGAAATGGTCATACTGGAACAGTTTGAAGAGATTTGTACTTGAAAACGAAGATTTTGGAATTCATTGAAAAATGTGACTTCAGCAGTTTTATACAATCTGCTCATAATCTGGGGATGTTTTCTGTTTGGTTGCTTAAACCAGATAACTCCTCCAACATCTTCACCAGAAACACAGCAGTGTAGAGTAGCCGAGTCCCCCATATTCACACAGAGAACTTTGTCAGGCTGATAAACTGCCTTTGGATCGGGACCTGAATAATTCCTGCGAAGTTTAACTGTATCTAGAAAAGCCAATGTATGATTTAATTACATTTAATCCTTATCCATCCAGGATAAAAAAAAAATAAGAATAAGAATAATAATGGTCTAGTAATTAGAAATGATGACATCATAGCAATATATTATAAAATATAATAAAAAAACTTTACTTTACTTACGTATAGTGCAGAAGATTAAAAAGAAGCCGGAGAAACCAGACATCTTGTGTGTTCACACTTAACACAGTGTGTAAGAAAGCGCGGCTTGCTTTTATATTATAGCCGGGCGTTACTGAGCATGCTCTAAAACAAGACATGCGATGACATTCTATGTAGTATTCTCATCACCCACCTCGCACCCACATTAACTTGTTGGTGTTGTTCTGTCAGATAAATGGTCATGATGTTGCTGTTGTGATGGAAAAAATGAGTCTATACACAACTAAGAGACAGAGAAAGTGCTAATAAAGTGGAGAAAGATACAAACACACATTAAACTTAAATCAGAACTGTTATCAGATCAGATCCTGTGGTTCTTGTGAACGGTGTTAATGCTGGCAGTCGCTTCAAAACCTAGAGCTCCTTCAAATCGTGTTGTTTATAGCCTTGAACTGTTTATTAATCTTGAAGAATTAGGAAATAACTGTTGTTGAATTTACTGTATTTTTTCTTTACTATTGTAATATGGTTATTTTCGCTCCAGTCCTTGTCAACATATTTATGGATGAATTAGGGTTTAGACCAGGGGTACAGCTTAATCTGATCTCAAGGGGGCCAGACCAGTAAACTCATAGTAAAATTACATAGAACTAACAATAAGTCCACTTTTTTCTTTGTATTGGTGCAAAGAGGAAGTAAATTATAAAAATCGTTATATTAAATGAATTGTCCTTTACCAGAAATATATTATGAACAACCTCAGTAGTATGTGCAATTTCACAAAAACACTTACCCAGTTTAACATTTATGTAAGTGCATTATGCATAAAAACTGAACACGGTTATTGTACAATGGTGCAAAACATTTAGTCACAGGTTTGTGGAACTTAAAAACACTGTCCTGCATGTTAACGTAAATCAAACATCAAAATGTAGAAATTGTTTAAAATCCAATTTCCAATTCCGGGAAGCAATTCTGAATACATGAATTGACTCCACATACTTAAAATCTTAAGTGGAAGCTGTTTTAAAAAGAAAATCTTTGTAAAAAATGTTAATTTATACGCAAGTTTGTATGTTTTTCTAAGTAAACAAATTTACTTAATTAATTTGCCCCTGAAACTTGCCATCTATTAATTTAGTTGCATCAGTCAGCTTTGAGCTGGGGATGTTTGACATACACCAGCCAGTGGTTATCCAAAATAATATTTAATAATTAATAATTTCTCTTTATTTTACTCAAAAACATGGCATAATTTCATGAGGTTTATTGCTCATAAATTACATATAATAAAAAGCAAAAGAGGTGTAAAGGAAGTTTTATTCACAATAAATTATGCCATGTTTTTGAGTGGTGTGTGTGTGTGTGTGTGTGTGTGTGTGTGTGTGTGTGTGTGTGTGTGTGTGTGTGTGTAGCCCATTTTTGGGTGATCAGATGGCATCTGGTAGGCAAAATAGACATAACAAGTTTAAAATGTTCACAAATGTAAGCTGATCACACAGGATGGTGATCATTGTAGAATTTTTGATTTATAAGCTTTCGAGTCAATTTGACCTGGAAGAAAAACAGGTTTTATTATTTACTGTCATTAAAAAAGGTCAAAATGGTTTCAAAACAATTTCCTGGCTTTGAAATTGTAACGGGTCTGTCTGTGTTTTCCCTTGTGTCTGTCTGTTGTCATTCCCTGATGTTAATTGTTGACCCCGCCCACCTATTTGTTACCACGGACATTTAATTGCATTCAATCTCTTCCCCAGGTGTTTTGTCTTAGTCCTTGTCTGTCTCCATCTCGTGATTGGTTCTCATTCACTATATGTACTCTGTTTTGTTCACTTCCCGGTTGTGAGTCGTTGTTTAGTGTTTAGTATGCAGCATGTTGTCTGTTTATGTCTCTATTCCTGTTCCCTGTCCTGCTCAATGTTCTGATCTGTTTTGCCTGCTTGTTCATTGTTTGTTTCCTGTTTTATCGTACGTATTAAAAATAGTAACTGCATATGGATCTGCATTCGCCTTTGTCCCACCGTGACAGAAATATACCAGCCTGTAATTGTGCATTAACTTTTGTGCCTCTATAGTGAAAATAATTCAAAATTTATGTTTTTTTTACTAGAAATCGGGGCATTTTGCATATTTATGAGGTTTATTATACCAAATATTACAAAAATGTTTGCAAAATATATGTTAATATGTTGTAAACAAGTTAGACAAAAAAAGTGAAAAAAAGGCTATCATATATACTTCATTTTTTATAAGCAGTCAAAACAGACAAGGTCAACTTGACTCAGCGCTCCTAATTTGCATAGGAAGTTTAGACAATGTCTGCAGATGTCTGTTTATGTCTCTGTTCCTGTTCCCTGTCCTGCTCAGTGTTCTGATCTGTTTTGCCTGCTTGTTCATTGTTTGTTTCCTGTTTTTTCGTATTAAAAATAGTAACTGCATATGGATCCGCATTCGCCTTTGTCCCGCCGGGACAGAACAACACACCAAATGGATCCAGCAGAAATCCTGTGTTGTCTATGTCAGGAGGACTCCCCGGTCGAGGAATATACGGAGGTATTCGTGGACTTTGACGAGAAGGCTCTCAAGGACATTTTTAAGCACGGACTAAAGGACATCCTGCGATGCCGTTTACCCGAGAGATAAAATCATTCTCGGAGTTTGTCAACTTGGCATTGCTCCTGGGCGGGTCCGCGCTAACCTTGAGTAGTGTAGAGATGGAAGCCGGATGTAAATATTTTTTTGGGAGGGAAGCAAGCATCGGGGTCCGTGGGCTACAGAGCGGAACCAGCCACAGACGCCCGAATACCCTACAGTGCCTCCATCCAGCCCAGTCCCGTGCACACCTGTGACCGAGCCAGTTCTCATGGCTACCGTACCGGCAAGCTCGGCTGAGGCCCGTGCTAACCGGCTGGTCTCCAAACTAGCGGATACCCTGATGATTTCGGCTCGGGCGGCCGGCATCCCTAAGCCACCAGCTGGACCAGCCGGGTCGCCAGAAACTGCCGGGTCGCCGGAACCGACGGGGTCGTCGAAACCAGCCGTACCGACCGGGTCGACGGAACCAGCCGAACCGACTGGGTCGACGGAACCAGCCGAACCGACCGGGTCGACGGAACCAGATGGGCCGACCGGGTCGATGGAACCGACCGGGTCGACGGAACCTGCCAAACCGACTGGGTTGACGGAACCGACTGGGTCGACGGAACCAGCCGAACCGCCCGGGTCGACGGAACCGACCAGGTCGACGGAACCTGCCAAACCGACCGGGTCGACGGAACCAATCGGGTCGACGGAACCAATCGGGTCGACGGAACCAATCGGGTCGACGGAACCGACCAGGGCCGACGGAACCTGCCGGGTCGACGGAACATGCGGAACCGACTGGGTCGACGGAACCAGCCGAACCGCCCGGGTCGAGGGAACCGACTGGGTTGACAGAACCAGCCGGGTCGACGGAACCAGCCGAACCGGCCTGGGTCGACCGAAATGACTGAGTCGGAGAACGCAGTCAACATGGTGACACTCCAAACTCCCTGAACTCTTTGCCTGGCCTGAACCTATTAATGTTCCTGTTTTATCTGTCCTGTGTTTCGTTTCGCTGGATTTGCCAGCCCTTCTACCTCCTGTCCCTGTTTACAGGCTCAGAGCACCACACTGGCCGCCAACTCCGTTATGGTCCCTGGCTCAGCCTGCGGCACCACCCTGGTCTCCGGTCCTGCTCTGGTCTCTGGCTCCGCCTCCAGCACCACCCTGGTCTCCAGTCCTGCTCCGGTCTCTGGCTCCGCCTCCAGCACCACCCCAGTCACCTTCTCTGCCGGCGCCACCCTGGCCTCCTGCTCTGCCGGCGCCGCCCTGGCCACCTGCTCGGCCGGCGCCGCCCTGTGCTCCTGCTCACCTATCGGCGCCAGTATACCAACCCAGCCCACCCTCCCACCCTAGTTGCTCCTTCGCTCCACCCTCCTGGACTGCTTTCTGTAGACTTGGGGGCGTCTGGAATCCGCTCGGGGGGGTGGGGGGGGTCTGTAACGAGTCTTTCTGTGTTTTCCCTTGTGTCTGTCTGTTGTCATTCCCTGATGTTAATTGTTGACCCCGCCCACCTATTTGTTACCACGGACATTTAATTGCATTCAATCTCTTCCCCAGGTCTTAGTCCTTGTCTGTCTCCGTCTTGTGATTGGTTCTCATTCACTACATGTACTCTGTTTTGTTCACTTCCTGGTTGTGAGTCGTTGTTTAGTATTTAGCATGCAGCATGTTGTCTGTTTATGTCTCTGTTCCTGTTCCCTGTCCTGCTCAGTGTTCTGATCTGTTTTGCCTGCTTGTTCATTGTTTGTTTCCTGTTTTTTCGTATTAAAAATATTAACTGCATATGGATCTGCATTCGCCTTTGTCCCACCGTGACAGAAATATACCAGCCTGTAATTGTGCATTAACTATAGTGAAAATAATTCAAAATTTCTATTTTTTTTTAACTAGAAAATGGGGCATTTTTGCATATTTATGAGGTTTATTATACCAAATATTACAAAAATGTTTGCAAAATATATGTTATGTTTTACACAAGTTAGACAAAAAAAGTGAAAAAAAGGCTATCATATATACTTCATTTTTTATAAGCAGACAAAACAGACAAGGTCAACTTGACTCAGCGCTCCTAATTTGCATAGGAAGTTTAGACGATGTCTGCAGAAGGGATATTCTCAGTACTACCATCTGCTGGTAGCTCTGCCAAAAATGAAAATGATTTATTTTTTTTCATTTTGCAGATTTATCATAGATCATAGATCCCCATCATAGATCCCCATCATAGATAGATGGATCAGCACATATTTCATATAATTTTTTTAATTAATTAAATGAAGCAGTGTAGATGAAGTATGTTTATTTTTTTCCTCTTTATTCAGGTAACTATATAGAAATATAATGTTTAATGTAAGAAGAAGAGAAGTGCTTTATAAATGCCACAACAATGTCACTGAATTAGAAATGTGTTAGATAATTCACATTAAACATTAGAGCTGTTTTTCACAGTGGAGTAAACACATTGGTCTCCTGTATTCTTTACTGCAGATTTAATCTTACACTAAACATTAAACTTACACTAAACATTAAACTTACACTAAACATTAAACTTACACTAAACATTAAACTTACACTAAACATTAATCTTACACTAAACATTAAACTTACAGAAAACATTAAACTTACAATAAACACTAAACTTACACTAAACAATAAACTTACACTAAACATGGCTTACTCAAGAACTGCTTATATCTACCTCGACATAACACACACACACACACACACACACACACACACACACACACCACACACACTACAAACGAACATACACACACACACACATACTACACACACACACACACACACACACACACACACACCACACATACTTTACATGTTACATTACATACATTACATACAATATAATGACAATAAAAGAAGCTGGAATCTTGTTTATATACAATAAATCTGTCCACGTACCTGTCTCGTTCTTGGAGAATCTTCAATAGCAGAAGCGTTTGCTATTAATACAGAAATTTACATATTTTTTTTATATTGTTTAAAAATGACTTTAGTGAAGTAATTATTAGCACTTACTTTTATCACCTTTTCTTCTCCGCAGGATGAAATAAGTGAGACAGAAAATCAGAAGTGCGCACAAACCCAAAGCCGATCCCAAACCGATCACTGTCCGATGTAGAGATCTGATCATTTCTGATTCTGATGCAATAGTAACATGATCACCTTTAAACATTGATCAGGATTCACTTAGTAAAAGTCTGTAACTCAGTGTTGTTGAAGAAAACACATTTAACATTTCACTACTTCACTATTATTTATCTTCCAGGTTGAACATGTTAACAGTCATCAGGAAAACATCACTAAATTAAACCAGGAGCTTGAACATTCAGAATCAACTCAGAATCCTATCTTTAATTTGCAATAGTAACATAATCACCTATAAACTGATCAGGATCACAGCGAGTATTTCACTACATCATCAATTTATTAAATCCTACCTTTAATTTTTAAATATGTCCCACGTCCAAACGTGCTGAATGGTTTTATGATGGCACAGTAGTACATGGCTTCATCAGACTGGATGATGTTAGAAATAGTCATATCGGAGCAGTTTGAAGAGATTTGTACTTGAAAACGAAGATTTTGGAATTCATTGAAAAATGTGACTTCAGGAGTTTTATAACCTCTGCTCATAATCTGGGGATTTTTTCTGTTTGGTTGCATAAACCATATAACTGCTCCAACATCTTCACCAGAAACACAGCAGTGTAGAGTAGCCGAGTCCCCCATATTCACACAGAGAACTTTGTCAGGCTGATAAACTTCTGGCTTTGAATTGGAACCCGAATAATTCAAGCGAAGTTCAACTGAATCTAGAAAAGCCATTTTATTAATTTGTTACA
>NC_062534.1:2773057-2820557 GCF_022655615.1 Tachysurus fulvidraco
GTGTAAGAAAGCGCGGCTTGCTTTTATATTATAGCCGGGCGTTACTGAGCATGCTCTAAAACAAGACATGCGATGACATTCTATGTAGTATTCTCATCACCCACCTCGCACCCACATTAACTTGTTGGTGTTGTTCTGTCAGATAAATGGTCATGATGTTGCTGTTGTGATGGAAAAAATGAGTCTATACACAACTAAGAGACAGAGAAAGTGCTAATAAAGTGGAGAAAGATACAAACACACATTAAACTTAAATCAGAACTGTTATCAGATCAGATCCTGTGGTTCTTGTGAACGGTGTTTAATGCTGGCAGTCGCTTCAAAACCTAGAGCTCCTTCAAATCGTGTTGTTTATAGCCTTGAACTGTTTATTAATCTTGAAGAATTAGGAAATAACTGTTGTTGAATTTACTGTATTTTTTCTTTACTATTGTAATATGGTTATTTTCGCTCCAGTCCTTGTCAACATATTTATGGATGAATTAGGGTTTAGACCAGGGGTACAGCTTAATCTGATCTCAAGGGGGCCAGACCAGTAAACTCATAGTAAAATTACATAGAACTAACAATAAGTCCACTTTTTTCTTTGTATTGGTGCAAAGAGGAAGTAAATTATAAAAATCGTTATATTAAATGAATTGTCCTTTTACAAAAATATATTATGAACAACCTCAGTAGTATGTGCAATTTCACAAAAACACTTTTACCCAGTTTAACATTTATGTAAGTGCATTATGCATAAAAACTGAACACGGTTATTGTACAATGGTGCAAAACATTTAGTCACAGGTTTGTGGAACTTAAAAACACTGTCCTGCATGTTAACGTAAATCAAACATCAAAATGTAGAAATTGTTTAAAATCCAATTTCCAATTCCGGGAAGCAATTCTGAATACATGAATTGACTCCACATACTTAAAATCTTAAGTGGAAGCTGTTTTAAAAAGAAAATCTTTGTAAAAAATGTTAATTTATATGCAAGTTTGTATGTTTTTTAAAGTAAACAAATTTACTTAATTAATTTGCCCCTGAAACTTGCCATCTATTAATTTAGTTGCATCAGTCAGCTTTGAGCTGGGGATGTTTGACATACACCAGCCAGTGGTTATCCAAAATAATATTTAATAATTAATAATTTCTCTTTATTTTACTCAAAAACATGGCATAATTTCATGAGGTTTATTGCTCATAAATTACATATAATAAAAAGCAAAAGAGGTGTAAAGGAAGTTTTATTCACAATAAATTATGCCATGTTTTTGAGTGGTGTGTGTGTGTGTGTGTGTGTGTGTGTGTGTGTGTGTGTGTGTGTGTAGCCCATTTTTGGGTGATCAGATGGCATCTGGTAGGCAAAATAGACATAACAAGTTTAAAATGTTCACAAATGTAAGCTGATCACACAGGATGGTGATCATTGTAGAATTTTTGATTTATAAGCTTTCGAGTCAATTTGACCTGGAAAAAAAACAGGTTTTATTATTTACTAACATTAAAAAAGGTCAAAATGGTTTCAAAACAATTTCCTGGCTTTGAAATTGTAACGGGTCTGTCTGTGTTTTCCCTTGTGTCTGTCTGTTGTCATTCCCTGATGTTAATTGTTGACCCCGCCCACCTATTTGTTACCACGGACATTTAATTGCATTCAATCTCTTCCCCAGGTGTTTTTTCTTAGTCCTTGTCTGTCTCCATCTCGTGATTGGTTCTCATTCACTATATGTACTCTGTTTTGTTCACTTCCCGGTTGTGAGTCGTTGTTTAGTGTTTAGTATGCAGCATGTTGTCTGTTTATGTCTCTATTCCTGTTCCCTGTCCTGCTCAATGTTCTGATCTGTTTTGCCTGCTTGTTCATTGTTTGTTTCCTGTTTTATCGTACGTATTAAAAATAGTAACTGCATATGGATCCGCATTCGCCTTTGTCCCACCGTGACAGAAATATACCAGCCTGTAATTGTGCATTAACTTTTGTGCCTCTATATTGAAAATAATTCAAAATTTATGTTTTTTTTTACTAGAAATCGGGGCATTTTTGCATATTTATGAGGTTTATTATACCAAATATTACAAAAATGTTTGCAAAATATATGTTAATATGTTGTAAACAAGTTAGACAAAAAAAGTGAAAAAAAGGCTATCATATATACTTCATTTTTTATAAGCAGTCAAAACAGACAAGGTCAACTTGACTCAGCGCTCCTAATTTGCATAGGAAGTTTAGACTGTGTGTGTGTGTGTGTGTGTGTGTGTGTGTGTGTGTGCATGTGTGCGTGTGTGTCTGTGGTGTGTGAGTGTGTGTTTTGGGTGCGTGTGTTAGTGGACATTTTATGTGTGCATTTTTGTGTCTGTATGTATGTTCATTGCGCTGAAAAGGGTAAAAATGTGACCTATTGCCCCACTAAATGTGTGTATGAGGACAAGATTAATTTTAATTGCAAAGTTCATAATTTGGAACAATCCTCGTAAATTTCAGGCAAATATGTGGAAGGAAACCCAAGTTATAACACATTAAACTTTCCAGATGAGTCAAATAGACCCCAGGTCTGCACAAGGGTTGTATAAATATGATATGTACTATGGCAATGACAAACCTTAGCACACAATTTTTTAATATAAATTAAACAAACTATTTTGTATAGATAGGCCTTGAAGTTTTCCGTCACAGACAAAGGTTTGGCCTTCCTCGGATCTGAGCTACTCTGAGTGAACAAATGCAAATGAGCCAGAGCTCACAGGTGATGGGGCCGTTTGCACAACAAAAGCAGGGCTGAAGAACTGAAAATCTCAACATGAGGGAATCACACCTTGGGACCTGCACCAGAAAATAAAAAATCCAGTATTTCTAGTGCTAAGCAGGGATGCCCAGACTTCCCTCTCCCCAGACACTTCCTCCAGCTCTTTCGGGGGAATACCGAGGCGTTCTCAGGCCAGCCGAGAGTCCCTCCAGCGTGTCATAGGTCTTCCCCGGGGCCTCCTCCCGGTTGGACATGCCCGGAACACCTCCCCAGGGAGGCGCCCGAGCCACCTCAGCTGACTCCTCTCGATGTGGAGGAGCAGCGGCTCTACTCTGAGCTCAGTACCACTACTCTACTCTAAGCTCCTCCCGAGTGACTGAGCTCCTCACCCTATCTCAGCCACCCTGCGGAGGAAACTAATTTCGGCCGCCTGTATCCGGGATCTCGTCCTTTCGGTCATGAGACAAAGCTCATGACCATAGGTGAGGGTAGGAACGTAGATCGACCGGTAAATAGAGAGCTTCACCTTGTGGCTCAGCTCTTTCTTCAGCACAACAGATCGGTATATCAACCGCATTACTGCAGAAGATACACCAATCCGCCTGTCGATCTCCCGCTCCATCCTTCCCTCACTTGTAAACGAGACCCCAAGATACTTAAACTCCTCCACTTGAGGCAGGAGCTCTCCACAAACCTGAAGAGGGCAAGCCACCCTTTTCCGACTGAGAACCATGGCCTCGACTTGGAGGTGCTGATTCTTATCCCCGCCGCTTCACACTCGGCTGCAAACCGTCCCAGTGCACGCTGAAGGTCCTGATTTGAGGAAGCCAGCAGGACAACATCATCCGGTCTCCAAACCGGACTCCCTCCGGCCCCATACTGCACCTATAAATCCTGTCCATATAAGTAATGAACAGGACCGGTGACAAAGGGCAGCCCTGCCAGAGTCCAACATGCACTGGGAACAAGTCTGATTTACTGCCGGCAACGCGAACCAAACTCCTGCTCCGGTCATATAGAAACCGGACAGCCCTTAACAGAGGGCCCCGGACCCCATACTCCCAGAGCACCCAACCACAGGTCACCACGAGGGACACAGTCAAAAGCCTTCTCCAGATCCACAAAGCACATGTGAACTGGTTGGGCAAACTTCCATGAACCCTCCAGCAACCTGGCGAGGGTATAGAGATGGTCCAGTGTTCCACGACCGGGACGAAAATTCCTCCTGAATCCGAGGTTCGACTATCGGCCGAATTCTCCTCTCCAGTACCCTGGCATAGACCGGGGAGGCTGAGGAGTGTGATCCCCCTATAGTTGGAACACACCCTCCGGTCCCCCTTCTTAAACAGAGGGACCACCACCCCAGTCTGCCAGTCCAGAGGCACTGTCCCCAACCTCCACGTGATGTTGCAGAGGCGTGTCAACCAAGAGAGCCCCACAACATCCAGAGACTTGAGGTACTCAGGGCAGATCTCATCCACCCCCGGTGCCTTGCCTCTGAGGAGCTTCTCAACTACCTCAGTAACCTCAGCTTGGGGAATCGACGAGGGAATCAAGCTTCCCCCTCCTGAGGCGCCGGACGGTCTGCCACAATTTCTTCAAAGCCAACCGATAGTCCTTCTCCATGGTCTCACCAAATTCCCCGTGTTTTTGCCTCTGTAACCCCCCGGGCTGAAGCTCGCTTGGCCCTTCGGTACCTATCAGCTGCCTCTGGAGTCCCCCGAGCCAACCAGGCTTGATAGGACTCCTTCTTCAGCTTGACAGCATCCCTTACTTTAGGGGTCCACCACCGGGTTTGGGATTTCCACCACGACAGGCACCGGAGACCTTACGGCCACAGCTCCGAGCGGCCGCGTCGACAATGGAGGTGGAGAACATGGTCCACTCGGACTCAATGTCTCCAACCTTCCTCGGGATCTGGTTGAAGCTCTGCCGGAGGTGGGAGTTGAAGATCTCTCTGACCGGAGACTCTGTCAAACGTTCCCAGCAGACCCTCACAGTACATTTGGGTCTGCCAAGTCTGTCCAAATTCCTCCCCCTGCCATCGGATCCAACTCACCACCAAGTGGTGATCAGTTGACAGCTCCGCCCCTTTCTTTACCCGAGTGTCCAAGACATACGGCCGGAGGTCAGATGAAACAACCACAAAGTTGATCATCGACTTCCAACCTAGGGTGTCCTGGTGCCATGTGTACTGATGGACACCCTTATGCTTGAACATGGTGTTCGTTATGTACAAACTGTGACTAGCACAGAAGTCCAATAACAGAACACCACTCGGGTTCAGGTCGGGGGGGCGTTCCTCCCAATCACGCCCCTCCAGGTGTCACTGTCACTGCCCACGTGAGCGTTGAAGTCCCCCAGTAGAACGACGGAGTCCCCGGTCGGAGCACTTTCTAGCACCCCTTCCAGACACGCCAAGAAGGTCAGGTACTCTACACTGCCATTTGGCCCGTAAGCACAAATAACCATGAGAGACCTATCCCCAACCCGAAGGCGCAGGGAACCGACCCTCTCGTTCACCGGGGTGAACTCCAACACATGGTTGCTGAGCTGGGGGGCTATGAGCAAGCCCACACCAGCCTGCCGCCTCTCACCATGAGCAACTCCAGAGTAGTAGAGAGTCCAGCCTCACTCAAGGAGTTGTATTCCAGAGCCCAAGAGGTGGAGGTGAGCCCAACTATGTCTAGTCGGTATCTCTCAACCTCCCGCACCAGCTCAGGCTCCTCCCCCCCCAGCGAGGTGACATTCCATGTCCCTAGTGCCAGATTCCGTGTCCGGGGATTGGGTCACTGAGGCCCCTGCCTTCAACTGCCACCCAATACACATTGCACCAGCCCCTTACGGTTTCTCCTGCAGGTGGTGGGCCCACAGGAGATCGGCTCCAAGTCGCTCTTTCGGGCTGAGCCTGGCCGGGCCCCGTGGGGCAAGACCCGGCCACCAGGCGCTCGCATGCGAGCCCCAACCCCGGGCCTGGCTCTAGGGCAGGGCCCCGGTTGCGCCTTACCGGGCGACGTCACGGACTTTGATTTAACTTTTCTCATAAGGGGTTTTTTGAACCGCTCTTTGTCTGGCCTGTCACCCAGGACCTGTTTGCCTTGGGAGACCCTACCAGGGGCAAAAAGCCCCAGACAACATAGCTCCTAGGATCATTCAGGCACGCAAACCCCTCCACCACAATAAGGTGGCGGTTCAAGGAGGAAAAAAAAATAACAAACACATCAGAAAATCATGGCAACTACACCAGATATGCAATTGACTACTGTAACCGAACATGGCACAATCAGTTAGACATAGCAGGGTGTCTAACCAATTTAGAACATGCACTGTCAAGAAACCTGTGTGCTGACCCATTGCCCTGGACTGTCATGACCTAACCCTGTCTGTTTCCAGCAAACTACTGGTCAAATACCGCTGGGGAACATCACCAAGTCCATGTGCACTGAGATTTACTCCAATCAAGGTAACACATCAGCTATTCATCCAGGGGAAAATGGCACTGCCAGAAGAGAAGACTGGTACTGAGTCTGCGGCAAGAAAACTTATCTATCTCTCTCTCTCTCTCTCTCTCTCTCTCTCTCTCTCTCTCTCTCTATATATATATATATATATATATATATATATATATATATATATATATATATATATATATTTTTTTTTTTTAATTTATTAGCCACAGCTTACAACATAGTTATGCATAAGTAAAGTACACATATATGATTATAGCCTGAATGTTTTAGCTTTGCCATTTTTTTTTACTAGTATAATGCTTAAACCTTATAACCCAGCCGTTTGTTTTCTTTTTAGTAAATTGTATGTCCATTTTGTGATTCAAAAGGGTGGAAATGTAATAGAAAATGTTGTGAATAAAAAAATTAACATTGAACAATCGGTAATAATACACTTACACACTCTAAAACTAGGAACAGTAAAGATAACAAAGGGGAACTGAACTGTTTCCAGTTGCACACTTAGTAGAAGAAACAAGAACATTGCAGGCTGCGGGTGTGTGGAAATAATGGAGAATAACAGCATGACTGTTGCAATGCTTGTGCAAGGACAAAACTGTTGCACTGCTTGTGCAATCGACAACCGACAAACATTTACACACGCACAGTGTAAGACACACATTTACACACTCACACACACAGACACACACACACACACAAACCTTTTGTCTACCTCAATGTATAAATAGTCAACATCCAACTAATTCACTCTGTTCAGACTTAGGTTGGGACAGACTGACTTCACACTTGCAAGTGTATTGAATAAAGAAGTTTGATATTCCACAGGATTCTGCTGTGTTCTTCTCTGCAACTTAGGAAAAGTACACTTGAACCATTATCTCTGATTAGTAGAATAGAATTTCCACCACAATATATTTAACCATGAGCATGTTAGAGAACAGCTGACGTGTGCTTGGCGTCAAATGTGTTATTTTATATTACAATGTATTATTTCTGTTTTATGTAGAACGGACTAATTCTCTGTGCAGTTGTCCTTATTTCACACTCTGTATCTCCACTGTGCAGGTATGGTAAAATATGTTGTTCCCTTTCGAGGGAACTCTATGTGCGTCAGTGCTGACACTATGGGAATGCTTCTTTGAGGAAGTTATGTCTGAAGCTCTGAAGCTCATTTAATGGCTCAGAAAGGACACGTGACGGGGTAATTACTCGCCAGTAAGTCCATATAAGGGCATCTACGTCACGCTGCTCCAGCTTTCTTTGTCTTCAGGAAGCACTGTGTGTATGTGTGTTGTTTGTCTGTCTGTCAAGTGCAGGGAAAGAAAAAAAATAGGGAAAGACTAGGCAAAATGTTGCAGTCTAAGCACTTTAAGAGATGCGTGCATCCGTGCCCCCGCTTTATCGCGGGGGGCGACACGCATTCTCTTTGTGTTGTGTGTTTGGGAGAGGAGCATGCCCAGTCGGCTCTCGAGGGAGCCGGCTGAGTGCATTGTGAGGGATTCCCTCTCCGCACGCTCCGATCCCCCATGGCTGTATTTTCAGCTTCGGCTGCGCCTCATGGTTCGGGTCCTGCGTCTGCTGAGGCAATGCAGTGGCTTCAATCATGAGGTTCCCAGGTTGACTTAGCGGAGGTGGAGCAAGAGACGGGTGTTCCCCTTTCTCTTGCCCTCTCCCCTGACTCCGATCGCTCGGTTTCGCGTTCGGGAGCTCGTGCTGCAATTTCTCCCAACCCGGAAGAGAGCATGCTGCATTCCGCGTCCGGCTCTGCGGAGCTTGAGATTTCATTTTATTGATTTTAATTAATTCTTCAATGCAGCCCAAGCTGTGGATTTTTCCAGACCATTGTTTCTCTCGGCCAAACCTGGAGAACGTCTTACTCTTAACTGCTCATTTGGACATTTTAATCCTACTGAAAGTGTTTTCTGGTACAAACAAACATTTGGAGAAATGCCTCAAGAAATAGGAAAAAGAATAACGTATAAGGACATCGACATTTCGACTGAGTTTAAGACGTCAGGATTTGTATTGGAGGTAAAAGATAAGAACTTTTCTCTGACAATTCCACATATCAAAGACAAAGACGAAGGACTTTACTTCTGTGCAAAAAGTTTCCTGGACGATATTTTTTTATCCAATGGAACGTTCTTGGCTGTAAAAGGTAAATCTCCACTGTTTGTTCTGTTCAAACTGCCATATTTATTTGACTCATTAAAACTGCCATATTTAATTGACTTAAATTAATAAGTTAAGGTTTACGATTTTTTATTTACTTGCTGGTTTCTAGCACTTCGTTTTTGTTTTGTTTTGTTTTGTTTTGTTTTTGTAATAATAGTGAATAAACTGTATTAGTTCTAGATTTCTAGATTTTTTTAAGATTTTATTTAACAATCATTAAACATTTGTAAACCGAACACAGATTTTCATGTTGTTGTTTTGTTTTTGTTTTTTTTGCTGCATTTGCATAATCTGCTTATTCATGTCCATTTTTATTAATTTTGATCATTTCTACATAATATTCCACTTATATTTGAAAGTAAATTAATAAAATTGACTACTGCACCTTTAAATCGATTTAAAATCAACGTAAACTAATAACTATAAAAAGTTCAGAAGAAGAAACAATTCTTATAAAATGTAAAATTATGATTGAAGTTTTATTTATTTTTATGTCTATTCACTATTTAAATGAATTACGGGGGTTCAGTAGATGAACAAGGTTCAAACCGTCAGTGTAGACGGAGGCTCGGTTTTACCCAGCTACAGATTCTGAAGGAAAACTAACAACAACAACAACAACAACAACAACAACAACAACAAAAATCACCATAGAGATGTCCAGTCCTTGAGCATGTCCCATGTAGAATTCACTTACTTTTGCTTTAACATTTTTATACAAGCTTTTATGCAATTATATTATTGCATCAGCAGAAGCACAAAGGCATCAAATCAAATGTTTAATTAATAGATAATCAGTGGAGCTAAATAGCTGAAACCACACTGAGAACAAATTTTGAACTGTTTTAAGTTTAAAAAGAAAATCTTTAATGTGTTATGTAACACAATGTTACATAATGAATTGAAATATTATTAAAAGCGTACTTTATACTTAATGGCTAATATTTTCTTGCAAGCTAAAATACAATCTTTTTTTTTTTTTCACACCTGGTACTCGATAATTGTAGATTAAAAAAAAGATAAGAAATAAAATAAAAATGCTAAAAAATATGTGCCACTGCTGGGCCCTTGAGTAAAGCTCTTAACCCTCAATTGCTCAATTGTATAAATGGAAATAAAAATGTAAGTCACTCTGGATAAGGGCTTCTGCCAAATGCCATAAATGTGAATGAAAACATCTGAGATCTTACTGTCTTTATTACGCTAAACAGGTGACGGAGATGCAAAAGTCTCAGTGTTTCAGCGCGGCCTGTGGGACTCGGTCCAGTGTGAGAGCGGCTCTTCTACACACAGCTGTGTGTACAACTTCTCCAAGAACATCCTCAGCGTCGATGATACTGGAACTTACTACTGCGCTGTGGCCCTGTGTGGGAAGATCATCTTCGGGGATGGGACATCAGTACAGATGGGTGAGAACACATTGACTTGATGGACTGTATACTTAAATCCAGAACAGGTTTAAAACACACTTGTTATAGATAATGTTTTTTGTAAGATAAGGCAAAATGTACATCTTTATTATAATTTATTGTATGTTTAATCTACAGTAAAATCTACGGATCCTGTAGTGATCTACCTCGCTGTAGCTTTGGGAGTGTGTGTGCTTGTGATCGTTGTTCATATTGCAACCTGTAGAGGTGAGTCTTTATTATGTGATGTATAGAAACTTAATTATTCAGTATAATACAAATAATACATATATCTAAGGCAGCCTGGGAAACACTTCAGATGATAAAAATTTTTGCTAAATTTTGTACCTAGATTTTTTGATTATTTAGATTATTATATTTAGATTAATTGTGAGATGTCCATAAGCCACAGAAAGATCAGATGATTTTTCTCACAATGCCACACATTTACTTTCAAAAGGATTTCTTATTTCTATATTCTATATTTAGTACATTATATAGATATTGTATGAACATTTTTTTTCTTTTTAAAGGGAAATCTCAAGAATGTAAAATAACGAAAACAGAAAATAAGGTAAGTAATGTTGAGATTCTTCTCCTTTTGCCCCTTCTTCTTCTTCTTCTTCTTCTTCTTCTTCTTCTTCGTCTTCTCCTTATTAAATTTTTTTCTTTCTTTTCTTAACATTCTTATTATGTTGCTTCAGCTTTCACAATAACAAAAGCCTTATTTGATTTGGATTTATTGTACTTGGGTATTTAAGCGATTACTCACAAGCTTCCTGAAAACGTCTGTTTTATCGTTCTGTTGAACACTTAGTTCAGTCAGTAATAATATTCCTGTTAGACTTAAACCAGTAATAATATTCCTTGAAGACTTGAAGCTCAAATAAGGCTAAATGTCACAATATGCTAATATTTGAACCATTGACCTACACTGTAGAATAAAACACAACTTTTTAATAAATAAATCTCTCCTATCTGTTCCCACAGAGCCGTGATGCTGGGGAGCTGAATTATGTTGCCTCACTGATTAATAAAAAGACAGGAAAGACAGAACGAGCTCACGATAACATTTACACTGAAGTGATTTACTCTTCTGTGTCTTAGATAATAGACGTCCTTTATTTTCTCATGTTAGTTACTCATATGTATAGTCTTCATTTCCTGATAGAAAATCATTAACATGTCATAAACAAACAAACAAACAAATAAATAAATACTGTTTGTAGTGACAGTCTCAGGGTATTCCAAGAGTAAAAACTTTATTTTTTATTTTGCATTTTTTTTATTTCTTATCTTTTGTTTTATTCTCAACTGTCACAGTTATCGAGTCCCAGGTGAAAGAAAAGAAAAAAAAAACAGATTATATTTTAGCTCACAAGATAATATTAGCCATTAAGTGTAAAGTATGCCTTTAAAAATATTTTATTTGACTGAAATTTACCAGGATTGTTCCAAATTATGAACATTGCAAGTAAAATTAATTTTGTATATTTCCATTGAACTATGTGTTCAGACTAGTATATATTACGCGTTTTACATCCTCCTGGGTCATTTTGACCCGGCCACATTTAGTGGGGCATTGGTTACACTTTTGCCCTTTTCAGCACAATGAACATACATACAGACACAAAACTGCACACACAAAATGTCCACTAACACACACACACCCAAAACACACACTCACACACCACACACACACACACACACACACACACACACACAAATTGGGCATTGCATTTCATTAGGTCTCCAAAAAAAAGGCAATCATTTGTAAATATTTCACACTTTTGATATGCCTTTGCCTAGCAGAGGGCAAAATATGATCTACCGAAACGATGCTACACACACACACACACACACACACACACACACACACACACACACAAACACACAAGCATTGGGCATTGCAATTCATCAGGCTTCCAGACAAAACAAAAGCTACTCTCTCATTTCACTCTCATTCACTCACACACACACTCTCATTCACACTATTCCATACTTTTCCAGAGATGCTAATCAACCTACCATGCATGTCTTTGGACTGGGAGAAATAAACTGGAGAACCCAGAGGAAACCCCCGAGGCACGGGGAGAACATGCAAACTCCACACACACAAGGTGGAGGCGGGAATCGAACCTCGTCCCTGGAGGTGTGACGCGAATGTGTTAACCACTAAGCCACCGTGCCCCCCACAAAAGCTACTCATTTGTGCATTTGTCCAGCTGGGGGCAAAATCTGATCTACCAATAAGCTTCACACACACACACACACACACACACACACACACACACACACACACACACACACACACACAGAGTCAAACACTGTTTAAAGCATTGGGCATTGTATTTCAGTTGGCCTCCAGACAAAACAAAGGCTACACATTTGTAAACATTTCACACACACACACACACACACACACACACACACACACACACACACACACACACACACACACACATTCATATTTCTAGGAGTTAAAAAAATAAAATACATGTGTTTTGCAAATCATATTTGTTTCATCTCTCTTATTTATGCATTTAGTTGCACCAGTAAGCTTTGGCCTGGAGATATGCTGAGTAATGTTTGACATTTATCAGTCAGTGGTTATCCAAAATAATATTTAATAATTTCTGCTTATTTTACTAAAAAACATGGCATAATTCCATGAGGTTTATCATTCATAAATTAAGTATATAAAAAAAATATGAGTGTAAAAGTTTATTCACATGAAGATATGCCATGTTTTTGAGTGTGTGTGTGTGTGTGTGTGTGTGTGTGTGTGTGTGTGTGTGTGTGTAGCCTGTTGTTGGTTTATCAGATGACATCTGGTAGGTAAAATAGATATTACAAGTGTAAAATTGATATTACACACAGAATTTTGATAATTGTAGGATTTTTGATTTATAAGCATTCAAGTCATTTTGGCCTGTAAAAAAACAGGTTTTATTATTTGCTGACATTAAAAATGGTCAAAATGATTTCAAAACAATCTCCTGCCTTTGAAATATACCAGCCTGTAATTGTGCGTTAACTTTTGTGCCTCTATAGTGAAAATAATTCAAAATTTCTGTTTTATTTTTACTAAAAAATGAGGCATTTTTTGTATATGAATAAGGTTTATTATATCAAATATCATTTTATTTCGCAAAATATATGTTAATATGTTGGAAACAAGTTAGAATAAAGAGGTAAATAAATGGCTATCATATATAGTTAATTTTTTATAAGCAGTCAAAACAGACAAGGTCAAGTAGACTCGGCGCTCCTAATTTGCATAGGAGGAAAATATAAGGGTTAAAAACGTAGGTTTTAATCCTTGTTGTTCATTTTTCCCGCCTAAATACATTCTTAAATGTATTCTTATGTTTACTCTTAAAGCTGTAATTTTTTAAACACTTGTTTTTAAGTAAATTGTTTTAAGTACATTTGTTGTTGAGTGTTTCATTTACTTTTAAGTTAATAAGACTTTTACATACTGTCCGCTGCATGTGTGGCACATACGGGCCAATAGATTTTAACAGAACTCAACCATACTAAAAGTGCATATAAGGCTCATATTTGGGCCACATTAAATTGTATTATTTGTCTCATGTTTGGTGGAGTTATGGCACTCCTTTGGTTCAGTTCTTTCAAAGAAGAGGTGTGCCATATTTGGGCCACATAAAAGTACATTTGGCTCATTTTTGGTGGACTTGTGGCACTGCTTTGTTTCAGTTTTGGCAAAGAAGAGGTGTGCCATATTTGGGCCACATAAATTACATTTGGCTCATGCTTGGTAAACTTATGGCACTGCTTTGGTTCAGTTTTGACAAAAAATAGGTGTGCCATATTTGGGCCACATAAATAACATTTGGCACATGCTTGGTAAATTTATGGCTCTGCTTTGGTTCAGTTTTGGCAAAGGAGATGTGGGCCATATCTGGGCCGACAAACACAAACAATTCTGGGCCACAACTCAGCTGTTTATCTGGCCCAAATCTGGGCCAAAGGAAATTTGCTGACTGGGTTACCTCTAACATGAGGACGTGAACCAATCAGGTAACGGTAGTACTGAATGTCCTGGAGTGTTCTGAAGCGACTGGGTGAAATGTGGATAAAAAAATATATAAAAATAAATAAATAAATAAATAAATAAATAAATAAATAAATAAATAAATAACATAGAAAATGTTCTTTATTAATCTTCTTTAATACCGATTTGAGTGGAATGATGATAAGAACTTCTGCTTAAAGTTACATTTTGCTGTGAGGGTCAAATGGATCTGGACTTCTGCATGAAGATATACATTTTCCTGATAGATATAAAAATAGCTAGTGAAGGTAATGAGGAAAAACAAAACCTAAAATATCATATTCCAAAAAATAAAAAAATCTGTTTTAAAGTTCCTTTAACATTTCTTTATATACATATATATATATATATATATATATATATATATATATATATATATATATATATATATATATTTGTCCTTTGTCCTAGTTACATCTCATAGTACAGGCAAGCGGTAGTAGAAAATAATTAACAGACAAGCAAAAAACTTGTGGTGAACAAAACCGTTGTACTAAAATAGAATCATAGCAGAAAAGGAAATTTAAGTCATGACTTGAAGCAGCCAATCAGATAAAAGCTTCTGGAACAGAAAACTCAGTGCTTTCATCATCAGGTCACTTTTCAGCAGCTCCACCTTGAGGGTGCTTCCCTGTCTAAAGATGATGCCTCTGTGGATTCTTGTCTTATCTCTTAACATAAGAAGTAAGTTTCAAAGAGTTTTTAAGAAAACAAATTATACATATTATTTAATTCTCATTTCATTTTATTGATTTTAATTATTTCTTCATTGCAGCCCAAGCTGTGGATTTTTCCAGACCATCGTTTCTCTCGGTCAAACCTGGAGAACGTGTGACTCTAAACTGCTCATTTGGACCCTTTCAGTCTTCTGAAAGTGTTTTCTGGTACAAACAAAAATTTGGAGAAATGCCTCAAAAAGTAGGAAAAAGAATAGCGTATAAGGACATTGTCATTTTGACCGAGTTTAAGACATCAGGATTTGTAATGGAGGAAAAGGATAAGAACTTTTCTCTGATAATTCCACATATAAAAGACAAAGACGAAGGACTTTACTTCTGTGCAAAAGGTTTCCTGGACGATATTTTATTATCAAGCGGAACGTTCTTGGCTGTAAAAGGTAAATCTCCACTGTTTGTTCTGTTCAAACTGCCATATTTAATGAACTTATATTAATAACTTGAGGTTTATGATTTTTTATTTACTTGCTGGTTTCTAGTCACTTTTTTTTTTAGGATTTATTTAACAATCATTAAACATTTGAAATCCGAACACAGATTCTCATGTTTTTTTTGTGTGTGTTTTTTTCTTATTCATGTCCAGTTTTATTCATTTTGATCATTTCTACATAATATTCCACTTATATTTGAAAGTAAATTAATAAAATTGACTACTGCACCTTTAAATGGATTTAAAATCAACATAAACTAATAACTATAAAAACGTCAGAAGAAGAAACAAGTCTTATAAAATGTAAAATTACGATTGAAATTTTATTTACGGTATTTTTATGTCTATTCTCACTATGTAAATAAATTACAGAGGTTCAGTAGATGAACAAGGTTCAAACTGTCAGTGTAGACGGAGGCTCGGTTTTAATCAGCTACAGATTCTGAAGGTAAACTAGCAACAACAACAACAACAACAACAACAAAAATCCCCATAGTGATGTCCAGTTCTTGAGCATGTCCCAAGTAGAATTCACTTATTTTTGTTTTAACATTTTTATACGAGCATTTACATAGTTTTATTATTGCATCAGCAGAAGCACAAAGGCATCAAATCAAATGTTTAATAGATAATCAGTGGAGCTAAATAGCTGAAACCACACTGAGAACAAATTTTGAACTGTTTTCAGTTTAAAAGGATAATCTTTAATGTGTTATGTAACACAAACTTGTGGGATGTTGCAGCTCAGTGCTTAAGGTGTTGGACGATCATGAGTCTGAAGACCAGGTCCACTAAGTTGCCACTGCTGGGCCCTTGAGTAAGGCCCTTAACCCTCAATTGCTCAATTGTATAAATGCAAATAAAAATGAAAGTCACTCTGGATAAGGGCTTCTGCCAAATGTCAGAAATGTGAATGAAAACATCTGAGATCTTACTGTCTTTATTACGCTAAACAGGTGACGGAGATGCAAAAGTCTCAGTGTTTCAGCGCGGCCTGTGGGACTCGGTCCGGTGTGAGAGCGACTCTTCTACACACAGCTGTGTGTACAACTTCTCCAAGAACATCCTCAGCCTCAATGATACTGGAACTTACTACTGCGCTGTGGCCCTGTGTGGGAAGATCATCTTCGGGAACGGGACAGAAATACCGATGGGTGAGAACACATTCACTTGATGGACTGTATACTTAAATCCAGAACAGGTTTAAAACACACTTGTTATAGATAATGTTTTTTGTAATATACAGCACAATGTACATCTTTATTATAATTTCTTGTATGTTTAATCTACAGTAAAATCTACGGATCCTGTAGTGATCTACCTCGCTGTAGCTTTGGGAGTGTGTGTGCTTGTGATCGTTGTTCATATCGCAACCTGTAAAGGAAGAAACTGTGAATGTTTCACTGGTGAGTCTTCATTATGTGTTGTATAGAAAGTTAATTATTCAGTATAATACAAATAATACATATATCTAAGGCAGCCTGGGAAACACTTCAGATGCTAAAAATGTTTGCTAAATTTTGTACCTAGATTTTTTGATTATTTAGATTATTATATTTAGATTAATTGTGAGATGTCCATAAGCCACAGAAAGATCAAATGATTTTCTCACAATGCCAAACATTTACTTTCAAAAGGATTTCTTATTTCTATATTCTATATTTAGTACATTATATAGATATTGTATGAAAATTTTTTTTCTTTTTAAAGGGAAATCTCAAGAATGTAAAGTAACGAAAACAGAATATAAGGTAAGTAATGTTGAGATTCTTCTCCTTTTGCCTCTTCTTCTTCTTCTTCTTCTTCTTCTTCTCCTTAATCTATTTTTTTTTCTTTCTTTTCTTAACATTCTTATTATGTTGCTTCATATTTCGTAATAACAAAAGCCTTATTTGATTTGGATTTATTGTACTTGAGTTGGATTACTCACAAGCTTCCTGAAAACATCTGTTTTATCATTCTGTTGAACACCGAGTTCAGTCAGTAATAATATTCCGGTTAGACTTGAACCTTATAATAGAAAAAAAAAACACAATCGGATGAAGGAGTTTTGATGATTTTCTGTCTGAATTACTTTACCTTAAAAACTAATCCAGCTCAAATAAGGCTAAATGTCACAATATGCTAATATTTGCATCATTGACCTACACTGTAGAAGAAAACTTTTTAATAAATAAATCTCTCCTATCTTTTCCCACAGAGCCGTGATGCTGGGGAGCTGAATTATGTTGCCTCACTGATTAATAAAAAGACAGGAAAGACAGAACGAGCTCACGATAACATTTATACTGAAGTGATTTACTCTTCTGTGTCTTAGATAATAGACGTCATTTATTTTCTCATGTTAGTTACTCTTATATGTATAGTCTTCATTTCCTGATAGAAAATCATTAACATGTCATAAACAAACAAACAAACAAACAAACAAACAATCAAATAAATAAATACTGTTTGTAGTGACAGTCTCAGGGTATTCCAAGAGTAAAAACTTAATTTTTTTTTTGCATTTTTTTTATTTCTTATCTTTTGTTTTATTCTCAACTGTCACAGTTATCAAGTACCAGGTGAAAGAAAAAAAAAGCTCGCAAGATAATATTAGCCATTAAGTATAAAGTATGCCTTTAAAAATATTTCAATTCAGTTCAGTTCAATTTATTTGTCTAGTGTTTTATCCAAGCAGCTTTACAGAAGTATAGAAATATTTAAAAGTTTAAAATTAAGTTACTATATACAGTTTATATATATATATATATATATATATATATATATATATATATATATATATATATATATATATATATATATAACATTTATCTCTAATGATCAAGCCTGAGGTGACGGTGGTGAGGAAAAACTCGATGAGATGATATGAGGAAGAAACTTTGAGAGGAACCATACTTAGAAGTTAACCTCATCCTCATTTGGGGGACACTGAACAGGAAATAATGTCAATGTAAATAATGTCCTTTCTACAACAGTTTATAATCCACTGAAATTTTGTAACCAAGGAACCTATAGAACAGCATAATTTCTGAGTTTATTACAGATTTAACACAAATTCCTTCCTGCCGAATTCTTCAAATGTTCACTGATGAAGACCGAAAGTAGACAGAAGCTATGGCAGTTTAAAGATGGTGTGATATCTCCTAGTAGTTCTATCCACAGCAGCCCCATGGGTCACAGGCTGTCCATGCAGATCTGTGACCAGCAGAGTGACCGCCAAGAGACGAGACTCCAACTCAGAACACTGGGAGCTCTGCAGTGGTGTTTATAGCTCAAGAGAGAGTGAGAGAAAATATGCCTCACCATGTGCCTCACCTGCCTCGCGTGTGCCTTGCTCCACCCACCTGGATCTCGCAGGGATCGTGGTCCCCTCAGATACGGGATTGGTGCATCGAGAGCCACGCTTCGAGTTGGGGGTACTGTCAGGATCCAGCCCGGCCTTTGGCAGCTTTGGCCGCCTCTGCACACCTGTTCCTCATGTGTCTAATTGTTGTTAGTATTTAGTTGAGCCGCGTTGCCTTAAGCAGCACGGAATCCTCTGATGTTGTCTGTTGTTGTCATTTGTTGTCTTGTCTCTAGTCTGTGTCCCTGTTTCATGTTTTTTAAGTTATTTAACCCAGTTTATTTTACGCTATCCTGCATTTAGGTCTGTTTTATCCCACGTTGCTGACAGCATCCACTTTTTTTCTTTTCTATGTGTTGTCTTTTTTGTTGTTGTTGCTGTTAAAAACAAATAAAAATATATTTTAAAAAAAAAGTCAATTATTTTATGTACTTTTCAACTTTGACCTAGAGTTCAGGGATCATTTTGGTAAGGAGCAAGTTTTAAAAAAATATGCAGCAGTAAAAACAGTTATTCTAAAGAAAGATGTTTTAAACACGATGCCTCGATTTAGACGTAAATGAAAACATTTAACCCTGATATTTTCCTCGGGTCAATCTGACCCAGCTGGAAAGTTTAATGTGTCATAACTTTGGTTTTCTTCCACATATTTGCCTGAAATTTACCAGGATTGTTCCAAATTATGAACTTTGCAAGTAAAATTAATTTTGTATATTTCTGTCTAACTATGTGTTCAGACTAGTATATACTACACATTTTGGATCCTCCCGGGTCATTTTGACTCGGCCACATTTAGTGGCGCATTGGATACACTTTTGCCCTTTTCAGCACAATGAACATACATATATACACAAAACTGCACACACAAAATATCCACTAACATACGTACCCAAAACACACACACCACACACACACACACACACACACACACACACACACACACACACACACACACACACACACACACACACACACATTGGGCATTGCATTTCATTAGGCCTCCAGAAAAAAAAAGCCAAACATTTGTAAATATTTCACACTTTTGATATGTCTTTGCCTAGCAGAGGGCAAAATATGATCTACCGAAATGATGCTACACACAAACACGCACACACACAAGCATTGGGCATTGCAATTAATCAGGCTTCCAGACAAAACAAAAGCTACTCTCTCATTTCTACCGCTTATCTGAACTACCTCGGGTCACGCGGAGCCTGTGCCTATCTCAGACATCAAGGCAGGATATACCCTGGACGGAGTGCCAACACATCGCAGGGCACACACACAATTTTCCAGAGATGCCAATCAACCTACCATGTATGTCTTTGGACTGGGGGAGTAAACTGGAGTACCCGGAGGAAACCCCCGAGGCACGGGGAGAACATGCAAACTCCACACAAAACAAAGGCTACACATTTGTAAACATTTCATACACACACATGCATGCATGCACGCGCACACACACATATGCCATGTTTTTGAGTGTGTGTGTTTAGCCTGTTGTTGGTTGATTAGATGACATCTGGTAGGTAAAATAGATATTACAAGTGTAAAATTGATATTACACACAGAATGGTGATAATTGTTGAATGTTTGATTTATAAGCATTCAAGTCATTTTGGCCTGTAAAAAAACAGGTTTTATTATTTGCTGACATTAAAAATGGTCACAATGGTTTCAAAACAATCTCCTGCCTTTGAAATATACCAGCCTGGAATTGTGCATTAACTTTTGTGCCTCTATAGTGAAAATAATTCAAAATTTCTGTTTTATTTTTACTAAAAAATGAGGCATTTCTGTATATAAATAAGGTTTATTATATCGAATATTTTTTTTTTTTCAAAATATATGTTAATATGTTGGAAACAAGTTACTCAAAAGGTAAAAAAAAAATGGCTATCATATATAGTTCAAAACAGACAAGGTCAAGTATACTCAGCGCTCCTAATTTGCATAGGAGGAAAATATAAGAGTTAAAAACTATAAAGTTTTAAGCCTTGTTGTTCAGTTTTCCCGCCTAATGAAAACACCTTTACCTCTAAAATGAGGACGTGAACCAATCAGGTAACGGTAGTACTGAATGTCCTGGAGTGTTCTGAAGCAACTGGGTGAAATGTGGATAGAAAAATGAAATAAAACAAACAAACAAACAAACAAACAAACAAACAAACAAACAAACAAACAAATAAATAAATAAATAAATAAATAAATAAATAAATAAATAACATAGAAAATGTTCTTTATTAATGTTCTTTATTACCGATTTGAGTGGAATGATGATAAGAACTTGTGCTTAAAGTTACATTTTGCTGTGAGGGTTAAATGGATCTGGACCTCTGCATGAAGATATACATGTTCCTCATAGACATAAAAATAGCTAGTGAAGGTAATGAGGAAAAAAAAACTAAAATATCATATGCCAAAAAATAAAAAAATTGGTTTTAAGGTTCCTTTAACATTTCTTTTATATATATATATATATATATATATATATATATATATATATATATATATATATATATATATATATTTGTCCTTTTATAGTTACATCTCATAGAACAGGCATAAGCGGTGGTAAAATAGAATTAACAGACAAGCGAAAACTTGTGGTGAACAAAACCGTTGTACAAAAATAGAATCATAGCAGAAAAGGAAATTTAAGTCATGACTTGAAGCAGCCAATCAGATAAAAGCTTCTGGAACAGAAAACTCAGTGCTTTCATCATCAGGTCACTTTTCAGCAGCTCCACCTTGAGGGTGCTTCCCTGTCTAAAGATGATGCCTCTGTGGATTCTTGTCTTATCTCTTAACATAAGAAGTAAGTTTCAAAGAGTTTTTAAGAAAACAAATTATACATATTATTTAATTCTCATTTCATTTTATTGATTTTAATTATTTCTTCATTGCAGCCCAAGCTGTGGATTTTTCCAGACCATCGTTTCTCTCGGTCAAACCTGGAGAACGTGTTACTCTAAACTTCTCATTTGGACATTTTAATCCTACTGAAAGTGTTTTCTGGTACAAACAAAAATTTGGAGAAATGCCTCAAGAAATAGGAAAAATATTATCGTATAAGGAGATTATCGACATTTCGACTGAGTTTAAGACGTCAGGATTTGTATTGGAGGAAAAAGATAAGAACGTTTCTCTGATAATTCCACATATAAAAGACAAAGACGAAGGACTTTACTTCTGTGCAAAAAGTTACCTGGACAATACTTTTTTATCCAGTGGAACGTTCTTGGCTGTAAAAGGTAAATCTCCACTGTTTGTTCTGTTCAAACTACCATATTTAATTGACTTATTAAAACTGCCATATTTAATTGACTAAATAATAAGTTAAGGTTTACAATTTTTTATTTACTTGCTGGTTTCTAGTCACTTTTTTGTAATAATGGTGATTAAACTATATTAAATCTAGAAATCTCTTTTTTTATGATTTATTTAACAATATTTAAACATTTGGAATTCGAACACAGAATTTCATGTTTGTTTGTTTTTTTTTGTGTTTTTTTTTTTGCTTCATTTGCATATTCTGTTAATTCATGTCCAGTGTTAGTCATTTCGATCATTTCTTCATAATATTCCACTTATTTTTGAAAGTAAATTGATAAAATTGAACCTTTAAATTAGTTTAAAATCAACGTAAACTAATAACTATAAAAAGATCAGAAGAAGAAACAATTCTTATAAAATGTAAAATTATGATTGGTTTTATTTATTTTTATGTCTAGTCTCACTATGTAAATGAATTACGGGGGTTCAGTAGATGAACAAGGTTCAAACCGTCAGTGTAGACGGAGGCTCGGTTTTACTCAGCTACAGATTCTGAAGGAAAATTAACAACAACAACAACAATCCCCATAGTGATGTCCAGTCCTTGAGCATGTCCCATGTAGAATTCACCTATTTTTGTTTTAACATTTTTATACGAGCATTTACGCAGTTTTATTATTGCATCAGCAGAAGCACAAAGGCATCAAATCAAATTTTTAATAGATAATCAGTGGAGCTAAATAGCTGAAACCACACTGAGAACAAATTTTGAGCTGTTTTCAGTTTAAAAAGATAATCTTTAATGTGTTATGTAACACAAACTTGTGGGATGTGGTAGCTAAGTGCTTAAGGTGTTGGACGATCATGAGTCTGAAGACCAGGTCCACCAAGCTGCCACTGCTGGGCCCTTGAGTAAGGCCCTTAACCCTCAATTGCACAATTTTATAAATGGAAATAAAAATGTAAGTCACTCTGGATAAGGGCTTCTGCCAAATGCTATAAATGTGAATGAAAACATCTGAGATCTTACTGTCTTTATTACGCTAAACAGGTGACGGAGATGCAAAAGTCTCAGTGTTTCAGCGCGGCCTGTGGGACTCGGTCCAGTGTGAGAGCGACTCTTCTACACACACCTGTGTGTACAACTTCTCCAAGAACATCCTCAGCCTCGATGATACTGGAACTTACTACTGCGCTGTGGCCCTGTGCGGGAAGATCATCTTCGGGAACGGAACATCAGTACATATGGGTGAGAACACATTCACTTGATGGACTGTATACTTAAATCCAGAACAGATTTAAAACACACTTGTTATAGATAATGTTTTTTGTAATATACAGCATAATGTATATCTTTATTATAATTTCTTGTATGTTTAATCTACAGAACAATCTACAGATCCTGTAGTGATCTACCTCGCTGTAGCTTTGGGAGTGTGTGTGCTTGTGATCGTTGTTCATATCACAACCTGTAAAGGAAGAAACTGTGAATGTTTCACTGGTGAGTCTTTATTATGTGTTGTATAGAAACTTAATTATTCAGTATAATACAAATAATACATATATCTAAGGCAGCCTGGGAAACACTTCAGATGATAAAAATTCACATGTAAAGATTTTTAAAAGTCTTTTTACTACCAAAGTTTATATGTTATCTATATTCAATTTATTCACCAATCCAGTTAAACTCAGATACACCAACACAACCATTGTGTAAATAAAGCATCATTAATCTGCATGTAATTTAAAAATTTGAAGAAAATATTAATATAAAAAGCATTAGAATGAAAATTGTGTATTTCTAAAATTTATTTTGCAGACAGAAAAGAATTTATTCAAAATTTTGTGTCTAGATTTTAGGATTATTTCGATTATTATATTTAAGTTAATTGTGAGACGTTGATCATACTATAGATTTTTTTTCTATTTTTTTTTATCCATAAGCCACACATTTACTTTTAAAATGATTTCTTATTTAAACAAAAACATTCGCTATTAAATACATTACATAGATATTGTATGTAATTTTTTTTCTTTTTAAAGGAAAATCTCAAGAATGTAAAGTAAAGAAAACAGAAAATAAGGTAACTAATGTTGAGATTCTTCTCTTTCCGCCTCTCCTTCTTCTTCTCCTTCTTCTATTTTTTTCTTAATAGTAGAAGAAGCAATCTTCTTAGCATTCTTATTATTCAGATTTCACAATAACAAAAGCTTTATTTGATTTTGATTTATTGTATTTGGGTATTTAAGCGATTGCTAACAAGCTTCCTGAAAACTTCTGTTTAATAATATTCCTGTTAGACTGAACCTTAAAATACAAAAAAAAAAAAAAAAAAACACAATTGGATGAAAGAGTTTTGATGATTTCCTGTGCTAATCATTGCTTCTTCTCGCGTCACGGGGAGCCTGTGCCTATCTCAGGCGTGTGTGGAAAAAAATACAAGCACAAAATCCTTGCATTAGCAGAAGTGTATTAAGTATATATTGATTGTCAACATATTTGGTATCTGTACAGAATTTCTTGGGAGATTTACATTACATTTATTTTTCACAAACATTTCACAGAAATAGGATTAACATGTGAGGGTCATGGTGGCTTAGTGGTTAGCACGTTCGCCTCATACCTCCAGGGTTTGGGGTTCGATTCCCGCCTCCACCTTGTGTGTGTGGAGTTTGCATGTTCTCCCGGTGCCTCGGGGGTTTCCTCCGGGTACTCCGGTTTCCTCCCCCGGTCCAAAGACATGCATGGTAGGTTGATTGGCATCTCTTGAAAATTGACCATAGTGTGTGAGTGTGTGAGTGAATGAGAGTGTGTGTGTGTGCCCTGTGATGGGTTGGCACTCCGTCCAGGGTGTATCCTGCCTCGATACCTGATGACGTCTGAGATAGGCACAGGCTCCCTGTGACCCGAGAAGTTCGGATAAGCGGTAGGAAATGAATGAGTGAGTGAGGATTAACATGTTCACAGATTAACATGTGCTCTGTTGTACAGTAAGTGCTGGTGGCTAATTTTGCAGTCTTAATCATTGATTTGGATGCAGCTCCCACTTGAACCCTGACACTTTAGATAACATCCTATAACAGATAAATAAAATCATTTTAATATGGGATGTCGTTGACTTGACATTCTGTTCTTAGAATACAATAATTAACATTAACTATTAGGCATGTCCATATATTTGTTATCTGGAAATGCTTTTGTACTGTTTTTTTTTTTATGAGAAAGTTATGTACAATAACTGCTCGGTGCTGCGAAACAAACAACTCTGCTAATGCTAAAGTTATGTACAATAACTGCTCGGTGCTGCGAAACAAACAACTCTGCTAATGCTAACTTAATTCTATATAAATTATATAACAGCATAGTTACATTAGTTACTAGCCTAAAGTGGACGGAGACACGGAACTCACTGACCTGCCTGCGTTCACAATTCACACGGTGCAGATGGGAGGGAGAACGGCTGACTACACAGTTTATGGGAATAAATTGTGTATTTCCCTCACAATTGTCACAAAAAAACTCACTACACTGTCTGTCTGGTCTCTCTGCATAGCTGCTTTGTGAGATAATTTTTTTCCCTCACAGCTGCATGAGTCTGCGTGAGAATATGGGGTTGTGGTGTGAGAGTGTGAGAATTGGGTCAATTGTGTGAGTCTCACGCTGAATGTGTGAGAGTTGGCATCATTGACCTACACTGTAGAATAAAACACAACTTTTTAATAAATAAATCTCTCCTATCTGTTCCCACAGAGCCGTCATGCTGGGGAGCTGAATTATGTGGCCTCACTGATTAATAAAAAGACAGGAAAGACAGAACGAGCTCACGATAACATTTATACTGAAGTGATTTACTCGTCTGTGTCTTAGATAATAGACGTCATTTATTTTCTCATGTTAGTTACTCTCATATGTATAGTCTTCATTTCCTGATAGAAAATCATTAACATCTCATAAATAAATAAATAAATAAATAAATAAATAAATAAATAAATAAATGTGTAGTGTTTGTAGTGACTGTCTCAGAGTATTCCAAGAGTAAAGACTTAACTTTTTATTTTGCTTTTTATTTTTTATTTCTTATCTTTTGTTTTATTTTGTTTGCATTTCTTTTCTTTTCTTTTCTTATTTTTTTGATAACTGTCACAGTTATCGAGTACCAGGTGAAAGAGAAAAAGAAAGCAGATTATATTTCTCTCTCTCTCTGTCTCTCTCTCTCTCTTTTTTTTTCTCACAAACACAATTGAGGTCAAGAGGTCAGAGGTCAAGAGGAAGGCACAAGAAGAGATATATAGGTGTTAAAAGGTGACATGAAGATAATTGGTGCGAGAGTAGAGGATGCCGAGGATAGAGTTAGGTGGAAACAGATGATTTGCTGTAGTGACCTCTAACGGTAAAAGCCGGAAAAAGAAGAAGAAAAAAGTAGAATGTAACTGTACATGAGAAAGGCCCAAACTTTCCAAAAAAGAAAGAGGAGATGGAACATATCCACTCTGTGAATACAGAAGGAAGTCAAGATATAAGGTAAGGCAAAGAAATATAAGGGCAGTGCTCGATGAAATGTTCTTTGTGAAAATCTTGCTAAATGAAATAAATAAATAAATAAATAAATAAATCTCTATAAAGTCTTGTGTGGTTTTTCAAAACTAGGTTGTGGCACTAAACAGGAACAAACAGGAAATGTTCACAAAAATGAAGTTCAGAAGTTTTAGAATGAATGTAGTGTTAATGACTTTTTACTAGTTTCTATTATGTCGATCTTTGTTAGATTTCACTGACGGCTAAAGCAGTACGACGTCCGCTTTACACCTCTGACTACAAGGGTATGATTACAAGAATATGAACGACCCGAGTTACCAAAATAGAAACCTGTAGATGGAAAGGAAATATTTTTTCCATCTACATAAAGAACGTGTGACTTACTTGTAGCAGCCAATCAGGTGAAAGTGTCCAGTATAAAATACTCGCAGCTTTTGTCGTTTGTCTACAGTGACATTCAGAACCTTAGTGTCATTTCACCTCTGAAGATGTCTGCACTCTGGAGTCTCATCTTAACTCTGTACTTAATATGTAAGTTTAATATCAACTCTAGACTGAATGTTTTCCAGCAAAACACTCAGATAAATATTTCTTACATTTTTAGCATCTTAAAATTGTTTTTATCACCAAGGTTTAATATTTAAGTGAAGAATTTCTGCAAAGAAAAAAAAAAAAAACAAACAAAAAAAATGTTATAGCGGAAAAACTATTTTTTATTTACATTTACTTTGAAACGTAATCCAGTTTGTTTTATTAAATGAAATTGTATTTCTTTTCTAGCTTCAGCACAATTTCTGGATTTTTCCGGAATCTCGTTTCTCACCGTGAAGTTTGGAGAAAACGTTTCTCTTAACTGTCCGTTTCTGAAGGCTAGCAGTATAGATCGTGTGGTTTGGTTTAAACAGATGTTCGGAGCCATGCCTCAGAAAGTGGGAGAAAGATCAGCGTATAAAGAAATCAAAATTTCCCCAGAGTTTGAGAAGTCAGGATTTGTAATAAAGACGAACGGTGACGTCGTTTCTCTGACGATTCCACGAATGAAAACAGAATACGGAGGACTTTACTTCTGTGGAATATTAAGCTGGGAGAATTTTACACTGTCTAACGGAACTTTCTTGGCTGTAACAGGTAACGAACCAAATCTATTCTGTACAACTCTACTGTAAGAAGATGTGCGTAAATTTGTGCACCCTATCGTTAGAGTTAGGGTTGTGAAAAAGAGAAAGAGAAAGAAAAAAGTAAAGATACAGCATTTTTACCAGAAAATGGTAGAGCCTGTTGAAATAGTGTTAATGTCGATGGTTTAATTTATTAAATATTCATCAAATTTATTCATTATAATAAATACTGTTAATATTATAAATGTTACTTTCATGGGCTGTAAGACAAAGTGACTACACTAGATTTAAGAAATTCCCTGGAAATAAGTGAATAAGTGAGATATTACAGTAAAATACAACCCGATGTGTTAATGCCCTTAGGCACATTCTCACTGTGTCTATATGGATTTTTTTGGAAGGTTTTCTCTCACTTGTCTAAAACAATCCAGTCGGTCAGTAAGCACGGCTAAATCAGCCCTAATTGTGTTTTCAGTTTTTCTTGAATAGACTCATGAATATTTGAGTTCTCATCGTCTCCTGTAAAATTAAGGGGAGATTAAATGCTTTAAATTGCACACAAATCTGTAAAAAAGTCCCGTCACAAATTAGCATATGTAATTTCATGTATAGTATTTTGCTATTGACTGCGATAAACGCAGTATGTTTATTCATATTAAACACGGTTAAATTCTGAGCTCTAGGTGGCCACAGTTTCCTTCTACCAAACACCAGACTAAGATCTCACTCTCTCTATATCACACTGATCAGATGACAGAGATGTAAAAGTGAGTGTGTGGCAGCGCGGCGTGTCGGACTCGGTTCCTGCAGGAGCCTCAGTGACTCTGCAGTGCTCGGTTCTCTCTGAGAGCAGAGCAGCAGAACTCCAAGTGCTCTGGTTCAGAGCTGCTCCACCACAATCCCATCCTCAAATCATTTACACTCATCACAACAGCAGCCATCAGTGTGAGATCGACTCTTCTACACACACCTGTGTGTACAACTTCTCCAAGAACATCCTCAGCCTCAGTGATACTGGAACTTACTACTGCGCTGTGCTCCTGTGTGGGAAGATCATCTTCGGGAACGGGACACGAATACAGATGCAGAACGTTGGTTGGTGAACAATTTGTGTGTATTAATTGGGGTTTATAGATACAGACACCAAGAAAAACGTTCATATATGTCATTGTTATGTGATGTGACACGCTATGCTTTTTTTCTTGCTGATCATATTCCATGTTCATATGTAGACAATAATTTGATGTTTTTTTGTGTCTTAAAGCAGCGTCTTATAATCCTGTAGTGATCTGTCAGGGAACAGCGCTGGTAATGTGCGGGATTCTGATTTCTGTTCAAACTGTTTTACTCTGTAAAAGAAAAAACGGTCCACAACACAGAGGTGAGTGTTTAATATAACAGCGTACATTTATTTTTAATACATACAGCGTATAAAAATGACCTCAGCACTTATTTAACCTTCAGATTCAGTTCATATTATTATTAGATTCGGGACCATCGTGTTCAGAAAGAATCAGGAAAACGTTAGCAGTGTCACATCTTTGTGCAGAATGAATCAGACTCGTTATAGAAGAGAATCTTCAATACATTCACTCTTTTGTTCACAGAGAGAATTCAGCACGATGCCGTGATAAACACTGACGAGACGAACACTCAGGTACTTGTTCACTTCTACAGGGAATGACTCAGGATTCTAATAATTAACCATCATTAATAATTGATAGATCATTGTAGATTATTCTTGATTTTATTATTTGTAATCATTGATAATTAAAAAAAATCTAATTCATTAATAATTATAGATTATAAATACTTTAGATAAATACAGATGATTAAATAAATATAAATCTTATATAATCATGAGTTTACTTATTATTTTACTTTTTTTTTATTATTTATTTAGGACTCTGACACGGTGGAGCTGAATTACGCTGCCTTACACTTCAAAGAAAAGAAAAGTAAAAGAGCGAGAGAGAATCGAGTTCGAGTTCAAAACAGCGTGTACTCTGAACTGCAATCTTCCATCACTACTTAAAATATTTACTAGATATAATTATTAAAAGTTTATTTTTTCCTGTATAACAAAATGCCGACAAGATGCTCTGTACTTTTAAATGATCCGTAGAACTTTTATCCGATCTGTAGAATATCTGCTTGTCATAAAACACTTGGGTTTTTAAAAGAACTGTTGATTTATTTTCGGTTTCAAACCGAGTTTCTCAGCAAAGCTTTGCATTCTGTTTGCCAGAACAACGTATAATATGTCTGTATTTCCTGCTTTTTCATTAGATTCTACGTATACACATTCATCAATGATGAATGAAGAGTGTTGTGTTTGATTTTGTAAATGGAAAGGTTTGTGGTTTGAGCGTTGGAACAAACCTCATCTTAAACCACCCACTTTCACATCTTATAACTGTTCTGAATTTTAACTCTTTGCTACGGTGAAGCTCAGTTAAAGCACAAGTCAGACCAAAGTCAATAAAATACATACACGTGTTCTGTATATCACACTATCAGTATCACGATGATGTCAGTTTTTACATGTTTTATCATCAGGGTGTAGAATAAAGCTTTTCCAGTGGAAGTGAATAAAATCTGATCGCTCCTAATTTAAAAATAGAAAAAATTCTATCTATGAATCTTATCTTCAGTGTGATTCAGGACCAAACTCGGAGCAAATCTGAACAAGGAAAATACAACAACTTTTATGTTAGAGAGGAGGCGCGGCTTAACCTGTTACTAGATATGACACGTTATTTTAAAGACTGTGATTGGTTGTCTAATAAATATAGGAGCGCTTTTAAAATCTGCTCTATTATAAACCTTCACTTTGTCTCTATGTTCAGATATCTGAGACTATATTGTGTAGGGATTACGTTCGTGACCGATCGTATTACAGACGTTCTAACATCTGTATGTTATAAATGTAATACATGTAATGTAAATGTAAATGTAAACATCTCCGACACAGAGCAGAAATGTCACACAGACAAATTAGATCATTTCTGCCTTTATGGCACTTTGGATCTGTTTCAGAGATGTTAGAGTCTCTATAAATTACTCAGCAGAATATACAGTATATCATTTCTGTTCTGTATCTGTAATTTGATTGGTCACCAAAATAATCCCTTCACGATCTAAGCTGTATCGTCTTATTAACTCACTATCATTATTAAATGTTGTATACAACACATTTTCTTCTCCCTCTTCACCTTTCAGCCATTTTCTCCTCTGATAAACGATTAAACCTCTTAAAAGTCCTCCTCGCTTCTCCTAACACTTTCTGATCTTATGAGCTCTTTTAAAGTGTTAAGATGCCTTATAAAGAACCTTTATCTTTACTAGGACCTTCTCTTTCATTTCAAAGGGAAACTCTAACATTTCTAGGAATAAAAGAGGTGGGGCTTGTCAATATGGGCGGAGAGAGTGTTCAGTGCGCATGTGTGACATTAGCAGAAAGCGGTTTTAACATCGACGTGGAGGATAAAAACAAAGAAAGAAAGCGAAGAAAGACTTACGATAAGGCAAGAAGTTGGACGTGTTAATATAGGATCAGCTTTCCAGCGCTGGAGAGAACTGAAGGAGCAGGAAGTTGGCCACATATTCACAGGTTGGAGTTTCCCGAGTCAATATCTCCTGAGCCTGTTTTGCTTTGTTACACAGAACTAATATATGCCTTTGTCCTTTACATGATTATGCTTGTGTGTCATTTTTGCTTGTTTGTTTATCTACAATCGTATTGTTCTTTTCTTCAGCTATGATAAAGACACGTTTCTTTCCATTAGTCGCCTGGGTTACGTATGTATGTGTGGGCGGAGCTATCGAAACAGGGGTGGGACCTGTTTGGGTTAGGGGCGTGTTTGTTTTGCTGATTTTATATGTCAACATTGGCTTTCAAACCATGGAGACCCCACCTTTAAATGAATTCAGTTCAATATGATAAAAAAATATGCTAAATGATTTTTTTAGACTCGACATTCACTCAAATTTGCTTTCATCTCTTATGTACACTTCCACCCATGAACACACGCGTTGTCTTTACCGTCACCTCGATATCTCTGAGGTCAGAGTGTAGCTACATGTCTAATAGCCGTTATAGACAAGTGGGAAAATTCACAATTCTGATTGGTTAACCCTGTTTCTCATTGTAGCAGCTGGTAGGCCATAAAATACGATGAAATAAAATACAGCGTGCGTCTGTTCGACGGCTGTATCTCAGAGGATTAAAGATGCTAATGCTAACTTTGTAGATCTTTGTGGAACAAACAATGAGCAAAACAATGTTATCTGTATTATGTGTATGTAAGCAGACACACTGGATGTGTTTATTAATAGAATTTAATATTTCATAATTATTTTTAAGCCCAAATCCAACCTCACGAATGATTAAAGACCTCACAGAGTCAGTTCTACAAATTAGCAAGATGCTAATGCTAACAGAAATTCAATAAAAATCTGAATCAGGACTGAATCCATAAACTGTTAAATGATACATTATAGACTTAAAGTTTTCCAGCAAAACACTTGATAAATATTTCTTTAGGTTTTTTAACCTGTTCAAATCTTTTTAATTACCATGATTAAATTCCCAGAATAGAAAGCATCAATGTAAAGTAGAAACAGTTCGATGTGAACAGGTTTGTTGCTGCACGATTTCACCACTGACTTCTCTTCTGCTGCCCAAACTGAGTTACAAACACACATGTAGGTGGAACGGAAATTTAAAGTGAACATGTGACTTGTTCCAGCCAATCAGATGAAAGTCTCCAGTATAAAATTCAGTGGTTTGGTTCTCTAAATACTTACAAACACCTCGACTCAAGGATCGTGTGTTTTACGAAGATGTCTCCACTCTGGATCGTGTTATTTCTTCAAATGTGTAAGTTTTACATGTGAGTTGATATCATTTATTACTGTATTTCATCAGTCACACTGGATCTGACTTGAACTGGTTTTATAGTTCCAGCCCACGCTGAGGATTTTAACCAAACGCCGTTTGTCTGGGTGAAGTCTGGAGGACGTGTGACTCTGAACTGCACGTTTCGAGAAAAAGTCAGTAAAGAACTTATAGTTTGGTACAAACAACAATTTGGTCAGATGCCTGAGGAAGTGAGGAAAACAACAGCACTGATAGACACCCAAACTTCACCTGAGTTCAGCTCAAGATTTAAAGTAGATGAAATCGTGAATGGAATTTCTTTAACAATTCTACAAACAAAGAAACCTGATGAAGGATTGTATTTCTGTGGCATATATAGCTGGGGCCATTTTGAATTTTCCAATGGAACATTTGTAGCTGTGACAGGTAACACACACACACATACACACATGCACATATAAATGTATATACAGTGTTTTATCTGTAGATGGATTTTTCCAATAATTAGTTTGTGGTGTAAAAATACTGAGATTTAAAAATGTAAAAAAATTAAAAAATTCACCTTTTAAAAAATTTACGTACATATTTTCTAAATACCAAGTTTTTCCATCATCAGTATATCATCCAGAGGCAAGAATCACTGTCGCTGTTGAAAACATTGCCTTTGTATTACCTGTAATTAAGAATTATGTAATAAATATACACAATAAATAGAATAAAAAAGAAAAATAATTTAAGAAAAAAGTAAAAGGAAAGAAAAAACAATTATGTTGCTAAATATGCTTACTAATCATTTTTATTCTTTGCTGTGTGTGGTTATTTTATGACAATCTGTATATATTTGTTTTATTTAATACATGATTATTATTATTTTTTTTTTAGATTTTATCTCCCCATCTAACAAGACATACAATAAATATGTTCACTTAGTTATTAAAAAATGACTCAAATGCCTTATTTTTACTGTCTAGAGTTAAATTATTAAATAATGAGTCATTTTCTTTAATGTGAGTTTATATGGACTTTTTCCAGAGGCCTAAAAATAGTTTCCACCTGTTAGTTTTTCTCGCGTCCACGTTCACTACTGAACGTCTTCCACGTGTCTCACTCCACAGTGGTGTTAATATGAAGCTCATATGAAAGTAGACACTTAAGAATTTGTCGTGTTTCATGACTATTTCAACACTAGGGGTGATATATTCATAGAAAAGTATTATTCTCAAAAGATATGTTTGTATCTTCAGAGTAAATGTTGATCTCAAACCCATTTCTGCTCTCTGAGAAGCTCCGAGTGTTTGTTCTTCTAAAAAGCAGCTCAGATTTCTCTTTAACACTAAAATTCAGTGTAAGATCATCAACAGAGGGAAAAACACACGTCTAAAAGACACCGAAAGAACAACAGGGTCCTGACTCACTTTAGGTCAGACTCACAGACACAACATCAGGCTTATATTTACACTGAATAAAAACGTCCCATATGTTCGTTTACTAAATAATTAATTACATGTTTAATATTAAACTTGTGATTAATCAATTCCTTAATAAGATTTTATTTTAATAACCTCTATTAAGATTCCTTCAGTAGAGATTTTATGTATAGTAAAAATTATGAATTATTTTATCTTTATTCTTAGATATACATTGTTTTGGTCTTTGTAAAATGCTGTACACAAGTGTATTAGGGATCCAGTGGGTATTTAGTAAGTAAATTGTAAACTCAGTGTATAAATAGGTACAGTCTAAATTGTCTGTGTCTATATCACACTGATCAGATGACAGAGAAGTAAAAGTGAGTGTGTGGCAGCGCGGCGTGTCGGACTCGGTTCCTGCAGGAGCCTCAGTGACTCTGCAGTGCTCGGTACTCTCTGAGAGCAGAGCAGCAGAACTCCAAGTGCTCTGGTTCAGAGCTGCTCCACCACAATCCCATCCTCAAATCATTTACACTCATCACAACAGCAGCCGTCAGTGTGAGAGCGACTCTTCTACACACACCTGTGTGTACAACTTCTCCAAGAACATCGTCAGCCTCAATGATACTGGAACTTACTACTGCGCTGTGCTCCTGTGTGGGAAGATCATCTTCGGGAACGGGACACAAATACAGATGCAGAACGTTGGTTGGTGAACAATTTGTGTGTATTATTTGGGGTTTATAGATACAGAAACCAAGAAAGACGTTCATATTTGTCATTGTTATGTGATGTGACACGCTATGCTTTTTTTCTTGCTGATCATAATCCATGTTCATATGCAGACAATAATTTGATGATTTTTTTGTGTCTTAAAGCAGCATCTTATAATCCTGTAGTGATCTGTCTGGGAACAGCGCTGGTAATGTGCGGGATTCTGATTTCTGTTCAAACTGTTTTACTCTGTAAAAGAAAAAACGGTCCACAACACAGAGGTGAGTGTTTAATATAACAGCGTACATTTATTTTAATACATACAGCATTAAAAATGACCTCAGCGCTTATTTAACCTTCAGATTCAGTTCATATTATTATTAGTTTCGGGACCATCGTGTTCAAATAGAATCAGGAAAACGTTAGCAGTGTCACATCTTTGTGCAGAATGAATCAGACTCGTTATAGAAGAGAATCTTCATTACATTCACTCTTTTGTTCACAGAGAGAATTCAGCACGATGCCGTGATAAACACTGACGAGACGAACACTCAGGTACTTGTTCACTTCTACAGGGAATGACTCAGGATTCTAATAATAATAAAGCATCATTAATAATTGATAGATCATTGTAGATTATTCTTGATTTTATTATTTGTAATCATTGATAATTAAAAAAAAATCTAATTCATTAATAATTATAGATTATAAATACTTTAGATAAATACCGATGCTTATATAAATATAAATCTTATATAATCATCAGTTTACTCTTTATTTTACTTTCTTTTTTTATTATTTATTTAGGACTCTGACACTGTGGAGCTGAATTACGCTGCCTTACACTTCAAAGAAAAGAAAAGTAAAAGAGCGAGAGAGAATCGAGTTCGAGTTCAAAACAGCGTGTACTCTGAACTGCAATCTTCCATCACTACTTAAAATATTTAATATATATTATTATTAAAAGTTTATTTTTCCAGTTTAACAAAATGCCGACGATCTCAAACAGATGCTCTGTACTTTTAAATGATCCGTAGAACTTTTATCCAATCTGTAGAATATCGGCTTGTCATAAAACACTTGGTTTTAAAAAGAACTGTTGATTTATTTTCGGTTTCAAACCGAGTTTCTCAGCAAAGCTTTGCATTCTGTTTGCCAGAACAACGTATAATATGTCTGTATTTCCTGCTTTTTCATTAGATTCTACGTATACACATTCATCAATGATAAATGAAGAGTTTTGTGTTTGATTTTGTAAATGGAAAGGTTTGTGGTTTGAGCGTAGGAACAAACCTCATCTTAAACCACCCACTTTCACATCTCGTAACAGTTATGAATTTTAACTCTTTGCTACGGTGAAGCTCAGTTAAAGCACAAGTCAGACCAAAGTCGATAAAATACATACACGTGTTCTGTATATCACACTATCAGTATCACGATGATGTCAGTTTTTACATGTTTTATCATCAGGGTGTAGAATAAAACTTTTCCAGTGGAAGTAAATAAAATCTTAATTGTAAGAATCTCAGAGAGCTCCTAATTTAGCTTGAAGAATTTCTAACTATGAATCTTATCTTCAGTGTGATTCACGACCAAATTCGGAGCAAATCTGAACAAGGAAAAGACAACAACTTTTATGTTAGAGTGGAGGCGGGGCTTAACCTGTTACTAGATATGACACGTTATTTTAAAGACTGTGATTGGTTGTCTAATAAATATAGGAGCGCTTTTAAAATCTGCTCTATTATAAACCTATACTTTGTCTCTATGTTCAGATATCTGAGACTATATCGTGTAGGGATTACTTTTGTGACCGATCGTATTACAGATGTTCTAACAACTGTATGTTATAAATGTAATGTAAATGTAAATGTAAACATCTCCGACACAGAGCAGAAATGTCACACAGACAAATTAGATCATTTCTGCCTTTATGGCACTTTGGATCTGTTTCAGAGATGTTAGAGTCTCTATAAATGACTCAGCAGAATATACAGTATATCATTTCTGTTCTGTATCTGTAATCTGATTGGTCACCAAAATAATCCCTACACGATCTAATCTGTATCGTCTTATTAACTCACTATCATTATTAAATATTGTATACAACACTTTTTCTTCTCCCTCTTCACCTTTCAGTCATTTTCTCCTCTGATAAAGAAACTCTTAAACCTCTTAAAAGTCCTCCTCGCTTCTCCTAACACTTTCTGACCTTATGAGATCTTTTAAAGTGTTAAGATGCTTTATAAAGAACTTTTATTTTAACTAGGACCTTCTCTTTCATTTCAAAGGGAAACTCTAACATTTCTAGGAATTAAAGGGGCGGGGCTTGTCAATATGCGGCGGAGAGAGTGTTCGGTGCGCATGTGTGACATTAGCAGTTTTAACATTGACACGGAGGATAAAAACAAAGAAAGAAAGCGAAGAAAGGTTTACGATAAGGCAAGAAGTAGGACGTGTTAATATAGGATCAGCTTTCCAGCGCTGGAGAGAACTGAAGGAGCAGGAAGTTGGCCACATATTCACAGGTTGGAGTTTCCCGAGTCAATAACTCCTGAGCTAAACGCTGTTTTGCTTTGTTACACAGAACTAATATATGCCATTGTTATGGGGTCAGAATTGTTTCGTTATTCTGAATAAATACACTATGATCCACAAATAAATATAAAGAGTTTCACAAATATTTTCACAAATTTCACAAAAAGAAATGAAATTCACAAATTTATAAAATGGGATTTGCAAATAAAAAAAATATTTATAAATTGTATTTATTTGCGAATTGCTTCCTGCTCATTTGTGAATCGCGTTCTGTGCGTTTGTGAATCACTGCACACATTTGTGGATTGCGTTCTGTGCATTTGTGGATTTGAAACATTTCTAACGTCAAGACGTGCACAAGAATCCACAAATAGGTGGACTCCGCCCACCGTCTACTCCAGCCAATCACGTTCTGATTTACTCGCTCTTCACACTACCCCTGGACCCATTGATGATGCTTAAATCGTTTTCAAAGAAAGCAGAATTGAACTAACCCTTAGTGCTGGCTACAATCCATACAGGGTTATCAGATTGGGCTCGAATCTGCGACAAATGTTTTTTATTTGTTTTTTTTTTATCGTATTTTGCAGTACATATTACACTGTGATAGTGCGAGTAAATCAGAACGTGATTGGTTTGAGGTAGACCGTGCCACGATTGGTCAGCGCCACGAGACCGTTGTCCGATTGGCTGGAGTAGACGGTGGGCGGAGTCCACCTAAATCCACAAATGCACAGAACGCAATCCACAAATGCGTGCAGTGATTCACAAATGCACAGAACGCGATTCACAAATGAGCAGAAAGCAATTCGCAAATAAATACAATTTATAAATATTTTTTTTATTTGCAAATCCCATTTTATAAATTTGTGAATTTCATTTCTTTTTGTGAAATTTGTGAAAATATTTGTGAAACTCTTTATATTTATTTGTGGATCATAGTGTATTTATTCAGAATAACGAAACAATTCTGACCCCATACTTTGTCCTTTACATGATTATGCTTGTGTGTCATTTTTGCTTGTTTGTTTATCTGCAATCGTATTGTTCTTCCCTTCAGCTATGATAAAGACACGTTTCTTTCCATTAGTTGCCTGGGTTACGTATGTATGTGTGGGCGGAGATATCGATACAGGTGTGGGACCCGTTTGGGTTAGGGGCGTGTTTGTTTTGGTGATTTTATATGTCAACATTGGCTTTCAAACCATGGAGACCCCACCTTTAAATGAATTCAGTTCAATATGATAAAAAAATATGCTAAATGATATTTTTAGACTCGACATTCAATCAAATTTGCTTTCATCTCTTATGTACACTTCCACCCATGAACACACGCGTTGTCTTTACCGTCACCTCGATATCTCTGAGGTCAGAGTGTAGCTACATGTCTAATAGCTGTTATAGACAACCGGGAAAATTCACAATTCTGATTGGTTAACCCTGTTTCTCATTGTAGCAGCTGGTAGGCCATAAAATACGATGAAATAAAAAACAGCGTGCGTCTGTTCGATGGCTGTATCTCAGAGGATTAAAGATGCTAATGCTAACTTTGTAGATCTTTGTGGAACAAACAATGAGCAAAACAATGTTATCTGTATTATGTGTATGTAAGCAGACACACTGGATGTGTTTATTAATAGAATTTAATATTTCATAATTATTTTTAAGCCCAAATCCAACCTCACAAATGATTAAAGACCTCACAGAGTCAGTTCAACAAATTAGCAAGATGCTAATGCTAACAGAAATTCAATAAAAATCTGAATCAGGACTGAATCCATAAACTGTTAAATGATACATTATAGACTTAAAGTTTTCCAGCAAAACACTTGATAAATATTTCTTTAGGTTTTTTAACCTGTTCAAATCTTTTTAATTACCATGATTAAATTCCCAGAATAGAAAGCATCAGTGTAAAGTAGAAACAGTTCGATGTGAACAGGTTTTTTACTGCACGATTTCACCACTGACTTCTCTTCTGCTGCCCAAACTGAGTTACAAACACACATGTAGGTGGAACGGAAATTTAAAGTGAACATGTGACTTGTTCCAGCCAATCAGATGAAAGTCTCCAGTATAAAATTCAGTGGTTTGGTTCTCTAAATACTTACAAACACCTCGACTCAAGGATCGTGTGTTTTACGAAGATGTCTCCACTCTGGATCGTGTTATTTCTTCAAATTTGTAAGTTTTACACGTGAGTTGATATCATTTATTACTGTATTTCATCAGTCACACTGGATCTGACTTGAACTGGTTTTATAGTTCCAGCCCACGCTGAGGATTTTAACCAAACGCCGTTTGTCTGGGTGAAGTCTGGAGGACGTGTGACTCTGAACTGCACGTTTCGAGAAAAAGTCAGTAAAGAACTTATAGTTTGGTACAAACAACAATTTGGTCAGATGCCTGAGGAAGTGAGGAAAACAACAGCACTGATAGACACCCAAACTTCACCTGAGTTCAGCTCAAGATTTAAAGTAGATGAAATCGTGAATGGAATTTCTTTAACAATTCTACAAACAAAGAAACCTGATGAAGGATTGTATTTCTGTGGCATATATAGCTGGGGCCATTTTGAATTTTCCAATGGAACATTTGTAGCTGTGACAGGTAACACACACACACATACACACATGCACATATAAATGTATATACAGTGTTTTATCTGTAGATGGATTTTTCCAATAATTAGTTTGTGGTGTAAAAATACTGAGATTTAAAAATGTAAAAAAATTAAAAATTCACCTTTTAAAAAATTAACATACATATTTTCTAAATACCAAGTTTTTCCATCATCAGTATATCATCCAGAGGCAAGAATCACTGTCGCTGTTGAAAACATTGCCTTTGTATTACCTGTAATTAAGAATTATGTAATAAATATACACAATAAATAGAATAAAAAAAGAAAAATAATTTAAGAAAAAAGTAAAAGGAAAGAAAAAACAATTTTTATGTTGCTAAATATGCTTACTAATCATTTTTATTCTTTGCTGTGTGTGGTTATTTTATGACAATCTGTATATATTTGTTTTATTTAATACATGATTATTATTATTATTATTTTTAGATTTTATCTCCCCATCTAACAAGACATACAATAAATATGTTCACTTAGTTATTAAAAAATGACTCAAATGCCTTATTTTTACTGTCTAGAGTTAAATTATTAAATAATGAGTCATTTTCTTTAATGTGAGTTTATATGGACTTTTTCCAGAGGCCTAAAAATAGTTTCCACCTGTTAGTTTTTCTCGCGTCCACGTTCACTACTGAACGTCTTCCACGTGTCTCACTCCACAGTGGTGTTAATATGAAGCTCATATGAAAGTAGACACTTAAGAATTTGTCGTGTTTCATGACTATTTCAACACTAGGGGTGATATATTCATAGAAAAGTATTATTCTCAAAAGATATGTTTGTATCTTCAGAGTAAATGTTGATCTCAAACCCATTTCTGCTCTCTGAGAAGCTCCGAGTGTTTGTTCTTCTAAAAAGCAGCTCAGATTTCTCTTCAACACTAAAATTCAGTGTAAGATCATCAACAGAGGGAAAAACACACGTCTAAAACACACCGAAAGAACAACAGGGTCTTGACTCACTTTAGATCAGACTCACAGACACGACATCAGGCTTATATTTACACTGAATAAAAACGTCCCATATGTTCGTTTACTAAATAATTAATTACATGTTTAATATTAAACTTGTAATTAATCAATTCCATTTATTTTAGATTATTATTTTAATAACCTCTATTAAGATTCCTTCAGTAGAGATTTTATGAATAGTAAAAATTATGAATTATTTTATCTTTAATCTTAGATATACATTGTTTTGGTCTTTGTAAAGTGCTGTACACAAGTGTATTAGGGATCCAGTGGGTATTTAGTAAGTAAATTTTAAACTCAGTGTATAAATAGGTACAGTCTAAATAGTCTGTGTCTATATCACACTGATCAGATGACAGAGAAGTAAAAGTGAGTGTGTGGCAGCGCGGTGTGTCGGACTCGGTTCCTGCAGGAACCTCAGTGACTCTGCAGTGCTCGGTTCTCTCTGAGAGCAGAGCAGCAGAACTCCAAGTGCTCTGGTTCAGAGCTGCTCCACCACAATCCCATCCTCAAATTATTTACACTCATCACGACAGCAGCCGTCAGTGTGAGAGCGACTCTTCTACACACACCTGTGTGTACAACTTCTCCAAGAACATCCTCAGCCTCAATGATACTGGAACTTACTACTGCGCTGTGCTCCTGTGTGGAAAGATCATCTTCGGGAACGGGACACAAATACAGATGCAGAACGTTGGTTGGTGAACATTTTGTGTGTATTATTTGGGGTTTATAGATACAGAAACCAAGAAAGACGTTCATATTTGTCATTGTTATGTGATGTGACACGCTATGCTTTTTTTCTTGCTGATCATATTCCATGTTCATATGCAGACAATAATTTGATGATTTTTTTGTGTCTTAAAGCAGCATCTTATAATCCTGTAGTGATCTGTCTGGGAACAGCGCTGGTAATGTGCGGGATTCTGATTTCTGTTCAAACTGTTTTACTCTGTAAAAGAAAAAACGGTCCACAACACAGAGGTGAGTGTTTAATATAACAGCGTACATTTATTTTAATACATACAGCGTTAAAAATGACCTCAGCGCTTATTTAACCTTCAGATTCAGTTCATATTATTATTAGATTCGGGTCCATCGTGTTCAAATAGAATCAGGAAAACGTTAGCAGTGTCACATCTTTGTGCAGAATGAATCAGACTCGTTATAGAAGAGAATCTTCATTACATTCACTCTTTTGTTCACAGAGAGAATTCAGCACGATGCCGTGATAAACACTGACGAGACGAACACTCAGGTACTTGTTCACTTCTACAGGGAATGACTCGGGATTCTAATAATAATAAAGCATCATTAATAATTGATAGATCATTGTAGATTATTCTTGATTTTATTATTTGTAATCATTGATAATTAAAAAAAAATCTAATTCATTAATAATTATAGATTATAAATACTTTAGATAAATACCGATGCTTATATAAATATAAATCTTATATAATCATCAGTTTACTCTTTATTTTACTTTCTTTTTTTTATTATTTATTTAGGACTCTGACACTGTGGAGCTGAATTACGCTGCCTTACACTTCAAAGAAAAGAAAAGTAAAAGAGCGAGAGAGAATCGAGTTCGAGTTCAAAACAGCGTGTACTCTGAACTGCAATCTTCCATCACTACTTAAAATATTTAATATATATTATTATTAAAAGTTTATTTTTCCAGTTTAACAAAATGCCGACGATCTCAAACAGATGCTCTGTACTTTTAAATGATCCGTAGAACTTTTATCCAATCTGTAGAATATCGGCTTGTCATAAAACACTTGGTTTTAAAAAAAACTGTTGATTTATTTTCGGTTTCAAACCGAGTTTCTCAGCAAAGCTTTGCATTCTGTTTGCCAGAACAACGTATATTATGTCTGTATTTCCTGCTTTTTCATTAGATTCTACGTATACACATTCATCAATGATAAATGAAGAGTTTTGTGTTTTATTTTGTAAATGGAAAGGTTTGTGGTTTGAGCGTAGGAACAAACCTCATCTTAAACCACCCACTTTCACATCTCGTAACAGTTATGAATTTTAACTCCTTGCTACGGTGAAGCTCAGTTAAAGCACAAGTCAGACCAAAGTCGATAAAATACATACACGTGTTCTGTATATCACACTATCAGTATCACGATGATGTCAGTTTTTACATGTTTTATCATCAGGGTGTAGAATAAAACTTTTCCAGTGGAAGTAAATAAAATCTTAATTGTAAGAATCTCAGAGAGCTCCTAATTTAGCTTGAAGAATTTCTAACTATGAATCTTATCTTCAGTGTGATTCACGACCAAATTCGGAGCAAATCTGAACAAGGAAAAGACAACAACTTTTATGTTAGAGTGGAGGCGGGGCTTAACCTGTTACTAGATATGACACGTTATTTTAAAGACTGTGATTGGTTGTCTAATAAATATAGGAGCGCTTTTAAAATCTGCTCTATTATAAACCTTCACTTTGTCTCTATGTTCAGATATCTGAGACTATATCGTGTAGGGATTACGTTCGTGACCGATCGTATTACAGACGTTCTAACATCTGTATGTTATAAATGTAATAAATGTAATGTAAATGTAAATGTAAACATCTCCGACACAGAGCAGAAATGTCACACAGACAAATTAGATCATTTCTGCCTTTATGGCACTTTGGATCTGTTTCAGAGATGTTAGAGTCTCTATAAATGACTCAGCAGAATATACAGTATATCATTTCTGTTCTGTATCTGTAATCTGATTGGTCACCAAAATAATCCCTACACGATCTAATCTGTATCGTTTTATTAACTCACTATCATTATTAAATATTGTATACAACACTTTTTCTTCTCCCTCTTCACCTTTCAGTCATTTTCTCCTCTGATAAAGAAACTCTTAAACCTCTTAAAAGTCCTCCTCGCTTCTCCTAACACTTTCTGACCTTATGAGATCTTTTAAAGTGTTAAGATGCTTTATAAAGAACTTTTATTTTAACTAGGACCTTCTCTTTCATTTCAAAGGGAAACTCTAACATTTCTAGGAATTAAAGGGGCGGGGCTTGTCAATATGCGGCGGAGAGAGTGTTCGGTGCGCATGTGTGACATTAGCAGTTTTAACATTGACACGGAGGATAAAAACAAAGAAAGAAAGCGAAGAAAGGTTTACGATAAGGCAAGAAGTAGGACGTGTTAATATAGGATCAGCTTTCCAGCGCTGGAGAGAACTGAAGGAGCAGGAAGTTGGCCACATATTCACAGGTTGGAGTTTCCCGAGTCAATAACTCCTGAGCTAAACGCTGTTTTGCTTTGTTACACAGAACTAATATATGCCATTGTTATGGGGTCAGAATTGTTTCGTTATTCTGAATAAATACACTATGATCCACAAATAAATATAAAGAGTTTCACAAATATTTTCACAAATTTCACAAAAAGAAATGAAATTCACAAATTTATAAAATGGGATTTGCAAATAAAAAAAATATTTATAAATTGTATTTATTTGCGAATTGCTTCCTGCTCATTTGTGAATCGCGTTCTGTGTGTTTGTGAATCACTGCACACATTTGTGGATTGCGTTCTGTGCATTTGTGGATTTGAAACATTTCTAACGTCAAGACGTGCACAAGAATCCACAAATAGGTGGACTCCGCCCACCGTCTACTCCAGCCAATCACGTTCTGATTTACTCGCTCTTCACACTACCCCTGGACCCATTGATGATGCTTAAATCGTTTTCAAAGAAAGCAGAATTGAACTAACCCTTAGTGCTGGCTACAATCCATACAGGGTTATCAGATTGGGCTCGAATCTGCGACAAATGTTTTTTATTTGTTTTTTTTTATCGTATTTTGCAGTACATATTACACTGTGATAGTGCGAGTAAATCAGAACGTGATTGGTTTGAGGTAGACCGTGCCACGATTGGTCAGCGCCACGAGACCGTTGTCCGATTGGCTGGAGTAGACGGTGGGCGGAGTCCACCTAAATCCACAAATGCACAGAACGCAATCCACAAATGCGTGCAGTGATTCACAAATGCACAGAACGCGATTCACAAATGAGCAGAAAGCAATTCGCAAATAAATACAATTTATAAATATTTTTTTTATTTGCAAATCCCATTTTATAAATTTGTGAATTTCATTTCTTTTTGTGAAATTTGTGAAAATATTTGTGAAACTCTTTATATTTATTTGTGGATCATAGTGTATTTATTCAGAATAACGAAACAATTCTGACCCCATACTTTGTCCTTTACATGATTATGCTTGTGTGTCATTTTTGCTTGTTTGTTTATCTGCAATCGTATTGTTCTTCCCTTCAGCTATGATAAAGACACGTTTCTTTCCATTAGTTGCCTGGGTTACGTATGTATGTGTGGGCGGAGATATCGATACAGGTGTGGGACCCGTTTGGGTTAGGGGCGTGTTTGTTTTGCTGATTTTATATGTCAACATTGGCTTTCAAACCATGGAGACCCCACCTTTAAATAAATTCAGTTCAATATGATAAAAAAATATGCTAAATGATATTTTTAGACTCGACATTCAATCAAATTTGCTTTCATCTCTTATGTACACTTCCACCCATGAACACACGCGTTGTCTTTACCGTCACCTCGATATCTCTGAGGTCAGAGTGTAGCTACATGTCTAATAGCTGTTATAGACAACCGGGAAAATTCACAATTCTGATTGGTTAACCCTGTTTCTCATTGTAGCAGCTGGTAGGCCATAAAATACGATGAAATAAAAAACAGCGTGCGTCTGTTCGATGGCTGTATCTCAGAGGATTAAAGATGCTAATGCTAACTTTGTAGATCTTTGTGGAACAAACAATGAGCAAAACAATGTTATCTGTATTATGTGTATGTAAGCAGACACACTGGATGTGTTTATTAATAGAATTTAATATTTCATAATTATTTTTAAGCCCAAATCCAACCTCACAAATGATTAAAGACCTCACAGAGTCAGTTCTACAAATTAGCAAGATGCTAATGCTAACAGAAATTCAATAAAAATCTGAATCAGGACTGAATCCATAAACTGTTAAATGATACATTATAGACTTAAAGTTTTCCAGCAAAACACTTGATAAATATTTCTTTAGGTTTTTTAACCTGTTCAAATCTTTTTAATTACCATGATTAAATTCCCAGAATAGAAAGCATCAGTGTAAAGTAGAAACAGTTCGATGTGAACAGGTTTTTTACTGCACGATTTCACCACTGACTTCTCTTCTGCTGCCCAAACTGAGTTACAAACACACATGTAGGTGGAACGGAAATTTAAAGTGAACATGTGACTTGTTCCAGCCAATCAGATGAAAGTCTCCAGTATAAAATTCAGTGGTTTGGTTCTCTAAATACTTACAAACACCTCGACTCAAGGATCGTGTGTTTTACGAAGATGTCTCCACTCTGGATCGTGTTATTTCTTCAAATGTGTAAGTTTTACATGTGAGTTGATATCATTTATTACTGTATTTCATCAGTCACACTGGATCTGACTTGAACTGGTTTTCTAGTTCCAGCCCACGCTGAGGATTTTAACCAAACGTCGTTTGTCTGGGTGAAGTCTGGAGGACGTGTGTCTCTGAACTGCACGTTTCAAAAAAAACTCAGTAAAGAACTTATGGTTTGGTACAAGCAACAATTTGGTCAGATGCCTGAGGAAGTGGGGAAAACAACAGCACTGATAGACACCCAAACTTCACCTGAGTTCAGCTCAAGATTTAAAGTAGATGAAATCGTGAATGGAATTTCTTTAACAATTCTACAAACAAAGAAACCTGATGAAGGATTGTATTTCTGTGGCATATATAGCTGGGGCCATTTTGAATTTTCCAATGGAACATTTGTAGCTGTGACAGGTAACACACACACACACACACACACACACACACACACACACACACACACACACACACACACACATATAAATGTAAATACAGAGTGCTTAATCTGTTGATGGATTTTTTTGTAGTTTGTAGTATAAAAATACTGATATTTAAAATTTTAAAAGATTTAAAAAATTCATAAATTCAAAATTCAAAGTAACATACAATTTCTAAATACCAAGTTTTTCCATCATCAGTATATCATCCAGAGGCAAGAATCACTGTCGGTGTTGAAAACGTGGCCTTTGTATTATCTGTAATTAAGAATTCTGTAATAAATATACATAATAGATTGAATAAAAAAGAAAAATAAATTAAGAAAAAAGTAAAAGGAAAGAAAAATATATTTTTGTGTTGCTAAATATGCTTACTAATCATTTTTATTGTTTGCTTACCGTGTGGTTATTTTATGACAATCTGTATATATTTGTTTTATTTAATGAATTATTATTTATTTTTTTTAGATTTTATCTCCCCATCCAACAAGACACAATAAATATCTTCACTTAGTTATTAAAAAAAATGACTTAAATGCCTTATTTTTCTGTCAAGAGTTAAATTATTAAATAATGAGTCATTTTCTTTAATGTGAGTTTATATGGAATTCCAGAGGCCTAAAAATAGTTTCCACCTGTTAGTTTTTCTCGCGTCCACGTTCACTACTGAACGTCTTCCACGTGTCTGACTCTACAGTGGTGTTAATATGAAGCTCATATGAAAGTAGACACTCAGGACTTTAAGAATTTGTCATGTTTCATCACTATTCCTGTTTTTATCTATAACATTAGAGGTGATATATTCATACAAAAGTATTTTTCTCCACACAGATGTTTGTATCTTCAGAGTAAATGTTGATATCAAACCCATTTCTGCTCTCTGAGAAGCTCCGAGTGTTTGTTCATCTAAAAAGCAGCTCAGGTTTCTCTTCAAAACTAAAATTCAGTGTAAGATCATCAACAGAGGGAAAAACACACGTCTAAAACACGCCGAAAGAACGACTCACTTTAGATCGGACTCACAGACACGACATCAGACTTTAATTTACACTGAATAAAAACGTCCCATATGTTCGTTTACTAAATAATTAATTACATGCTTAATGATAAACTTGTGATTAATCATTTTATTTTAATAACCTCTATTAAGATTCCT